>NC_045965.1:39200810-39500810 GCF_010909765.2 Amblyraja radiata
GTAACTTCTACCCTATATTGAATGTCTAATAAAGCAAAATATCTAGTGAAGTTTATGACTGGTACAGAACAAAGCACAAGTTTGTGAAACTAAATAAATGTTTTTGGGAGAGAGGATAAAGTAGGAAGAGAAAGAAAGCTTGGTGGAGAGAAATCTTTAAGAATACAGAAAAAACTGACGTTTCTCTCATCTAAGTTAGTGCAAGAGAAACATGAATGCACAATAGATTCAAGTCCAGCGAGCAAGGATGGGATTGAAGACAGGTGTGAATTGCAAATTAAGGTTGCGGCAAGGTCCCAAAAGGGATTGTGCATTAAAAAAAGATTCTCACTTACAAGTGAAGGCACTGGAAAATGGAGAGCAGGCGAATGCAGCATGAATAAACGAACAAAGAATGTGCACAGCAGAATTTAACAATTTGTATGGGATGCATCTAAGCTTTGAAAATGCTATGTCGGTTGAATAACATTCAGCATGGTGGTGAGAGAAATACTGCCGATTTCACACGTGGGAATGTGACAAATTACTAAATCCAAGGACAAATAATTTGGCTGCCAGGCTGCACTCACAAATGAACCCATACTGCACAACACAACATTAATATCTTTGTTGGTCTCCAGCATGTATAAAGGGTGGGGCAACAGGGGCATGAAAACCCCAAGATGACATTCCAAATCTCACACAACCCCACCTTGAAGTATATCACTGGTCTGTCATAAACATAACGTAACATAACATAAAAAATAGGTGCAGGAGTAGGCCATTCGGCCCTTCGAACCTGCACCGCCATTCAATATGATCATGGCTGATCATCCAACTCAGTATCCTGTACCTGCCTTCTCTCCATACCCCCTGATCCCTTTTGCCACAAGGGCCACATCTAACTCCCGCTTAAATATAGCCAATGAACTGGCCTCAACTACCTTCTGTGGCAGAGAATTCCAGAGATTCACCACTCTCTGTGTGAAAAATGTTTTCCATCATTTCGGTCCTAAAAGATTTCCCCTTATCCTTAAACTGTGACCCCTTGTTCTGGACTTCCCCAACATCGGGAATAATCTTCCTGCATCTAGCCTGTCCAACCCCTTAAGAATTTTGTAAGTTTCTAAAAGATCCCCCCTCAATCTTCTAAATTCTAGCGAGTACAAGCCAAGTCTATCCAGTCTTTCTTCATATGAAAGTCCTGACATCCCAGGAATCAGTCTGGTGAACCTTCTCTGTACTCCCTCTATGGCAAGAATGTCTTTCCTCAGATTAGGAGACCAAAACTGTACGCAATACTCCAGGTGTGGTCTCACCAAGACCCTGTACAACTGCAGTAGAACCTCCCTGCTCCTATACTCAAATCCTTTTGCTATGAATGCTAACATACCATTCACTTTCTTCACTGCCTGCTGCACCTGCATGCCTACTTTCAATGACTGGTGTACCATGACACCCAGGTCTCGTGGCATCTCCCCCTTTCCTAATCGGCCACCATTCAGATAATAGTCTGCTTTCCTGTTTTTGCCACCAAAGTGGATAACCTCACATTTATCCACATTATACTGCATCTGCCATGCATTTGCCCACTCACCCAGCCTATCCAAGTCACCTTGCAGCCTCCTAGCATCCTCCTCATAGCTAACACTGCCCCCCAGCTTTGTGTCATCCGCAAACTTGGAGATGTTACATTCAATTCCCTCGTCCCAGCACTGAGCCTTGCGGTACCCCACTAGTCACTGCCTGCCATTGTGAAAAGGACCCGTTTACTCCTACTCTTTGCTTCCGGTCTGCCAGCCAGTTCTCTATCCACATCAATACTGAACCCCCAATACAGTGTGCTTTAAGTTTTATACTAATCTCTTGTGTGGGACCTTGTCGAAAGCCTGAAAGTCCAGATATAACACATCCACTGGTTCTCCCTTATCCACTCTACTAGTTACATCCTCGAAAAACAGTCATCAATGCTACTTCTACATTATGGATACTGTCAGAAAACTGGAAGCTTCATTTTTTTTAAATTTTGAGTAAATTAGTTTGCTACTGTGTCGACCACAGCTCTCTCCTCTTCTTGCATCTTATTTGATATGTTCACATGAATTTCACAGGTAGGTATCGATCAAGGTAGATCCAATCTGTGGTTCACTTCCTCTTGGCCTCTCTCCAAATTAATATATTTTTTATCCCTGCCAAAATCAGGAATAAGCAAAGTTGTTCTGTAAAATTAAAGAATAACTTCCATACAGTCAGTGAAGATTCCTCTTTACTTATTCCTTCAACAGCCATTGCTTTCCATAATTTTTATAATTCTTTAAATGGGTAAACTGACCACTTTCACCAATCAGTGATCTTGGCAGCAATATTAAACAATGTATGTCGCAGATCCACCATGTGGGAGGCCTCCTTTAAATTTTCAATTTATAATGATGATCAGAGTTCAAGTTTGAGTCAGAGATACAGATTATTCAGGCCATCGAATCAGCAGTGACCTTCAAACAGCCATTTATATGCTAAACCTCCGCTAACGCTGTAAAAAAAAGTCCCAACATGACACTTGATTGACTGGTGGAAAATGGATTCAGATCCCTCCTCTTACCTCAACAGCCATTCTATTCTCATAATCTCTCTGAACCAGTGATATACTTCCTCTCAACATTGTATTTAACTTGGTTTTCACTGGATGGGTTCAACTGGTGTATCATATACTTTTTTTAATGTCATCCTAATTTTGATGTCCCTCATCATTCCTCGAGTCCTTGCTATGGTTCCCCTGCCTTCCCTATTCGCGGGCAGCTGAGACTCTTGCTCCTTCAAGAGTGATCCATTATTCAGTATTTTCTGTCAACCTTTGGGTCTATCTTACCAAAATCATGAAATCTGCAGATGTTAGCAATTGGAAATAAAACCATAATTTCTGAAAACACTCAACAGGTCAGGTGGCATTGTGGAAAGAAAAACAGAAATAACTTTTCAGACTTGGGACCCTTCGATAGTTCTGACCAAAAATCCCAGTTCTAAAACTTTGATTCTGTTCCTAGGTAGTTGTATATCTTGTGAGAAAAAGTGAAGGTTTATTCAAAAAGCTTAGAACCATTGCTTTAGAAAATAAACATATTTAACAATTTTCACTGTCATAAACATCAAATCTTCTGTGATAGCACGGTCTTCAACCCAATACAAGAAAAGGGCAGAGAGTTAACGGTGTTGAGGTTATAATGATATTTTGCACTGATACAATCACCTGTGACATTTTGCTTCCATCAGAAAATTTTATATTATGCTTCACGTAAGGAAATTAGCAATAATTGCAAGAGTAATCATATTAATTAATATCAATACAACTGACTGGCAGAACTCAATTTGTACGAAGTGGCAACGACACTTCCTCCTCTCTATCAGCACAAGGGCACCTCAAGGGTGTGCGCTCTGTGCTCTGTTCTACTCTCTCTACATACCCATGACTGTGTAGCCAGACTTAGCTCCAATGTCATCTGTTGAGGGAGAAGACAAGTTCACCAGGTGGAGAGTGTTAGTAGAGGAAAATTGATTGGGTCTTTGTTCAAGGAAGAACCAGAAGGCCTTGGGACCTTTGCTGATGATGCCAATTTTATTGGACGAAAAACAGGTCACGATGACTCAGAAAGGAGCTGGATAATCTTATTCAATTGTACCAGACTATTGAATCTGATTCAATAGTACCAGACAGCTCTTATCATACTTTAGATGCACAGAATCTCTTGCCCAGAGTCGGGGAATCGAGGACCAGAAGACATCGGTTCAAGGTGAAGGGGAAAAGATTAAATAGGATTCTAAGGGCTAATGTTTTAAGCCAGAGGGTGGTGGGTGTATGGAACAAGCTGCCATGGAGGTAGTTGAGACTGGGACTATCCTAACGTTTAAGAAACAGTTAAGAGCCTGTCCCACTTGGCAATTTTTTCGGCGACTGCCGGCATCATTGACTGATGTATCAGGTCACCGAAAAATTCACGGCGTGATGCGGCGGTGACGAGGCTTGATGACGTATGACGCACGGTGTTTTTTCAAGTGTCGCAACATTTTTTTTTCTCGCCGCTGGATTTTGAAATGACGCCGGCAGTCGCCGAAAAAAAGTTGCCAAGTGGGACAGGCCCTTTAGACAGGTACATGGATAGGACAAGTTTGTAGGGGTATGGACCAAGCGCAGGCAGGTGGGACTGGTGTAGGTGGGACATGTGGGCCAGTTGGGCCAAAGGGCCTTTTTCCACTGTATCAGTCTATAACTCTATCATGCTCTTATCGTTAGCCAGACCAAGGAGCTGACAGTTGAAACTGTTAGGAAAGCCAAGGATCCATAAATCTCTCTTCACGATAGCATAGCTGTGGAAAGAGTTAACAGCTTCAAGTTCCTGGGTGTGCACATCTCTGAAGATCAGTCGTGGACCGAGCATGTTGATGCAATCACAAAAAAAGCTCAGAACATCGTCACTTCATCAGAAATTTGAGGGATTATAGCAAGTCGTCAAATATACCATTGAACATCTATAGATGTATAGGAGAGAACATACTGATTAGTTGTGTCACAGCCTGATTCAGTAACTGGAATGTTGAAGAGAGATGGAGGTTGCAGAAAATGTCTGATCCATCACAGTTATCAACTGCCCCACCATTGAAGGGATCTACAGGAAGCGCTGCCTCAAGAAAGCATCAACACCACACCACCCTCGCCATACTCTCATCTTATGGCAACCATCGCAAGAAGGTACAGGAGCCCGAGAACCATTACTTTCAGTTTCAAGAACAACTTCTTGGCATCAACCATCAGCCTCTTGCACATCCCCAACTACAACCTTACCTTCCACAACAAACCATTAAAGACTTTACACAGGTTGTACTACATGACTTTTGGTTTGTACTAAAAAGGTCGGGTTAGTTAATATTATGGATAATTTTGTTATATATAGATTATTGTATATTCATTCGTTGTGTTGGCACATTAATGGGTCAGTAAAATTGTAGCAAGAAAGAATGTCTTTGTTCTGCTCCCAGTGCATACATCAATTAAACACTTGTGACTAATCCCAGGTATATTTACACAGCAAATGCCATCTCTAATTATTTTTATGATGAAAGTATAATATAGAATTTTACATGATTTGACATAGACTTGTCCAGTTCTACAACTTCTGCATTCATTCAGAGTTGCAGATAACAAACATTTTGTTTACCTGTGAAGATCGGCTATTTCATTGTGTATAGAATCAAGTTCTTTGATGGCTGAAAAATCTGCTACATTATTCAGAGAACCTCCATTCTGCAGAAAGCATACATTGAGTTAGGCATTTAGGACACATCATGTGAATTCAAATCGGGCTAAAGTTCACATCACTAAACTATTTCATACTATAAATGAGTTTTGTAGATTAAATATAATACACAAGTCGTATTGAAGCATAGTTCTTGTCCAGAATTGGTCTGTCATTTTGTTGCTCCAACATGATGTTGAAACACAATCTAAAATGATTAATCTACACTAACTATCAAACCAAAAAGTTAAAACAAAGAACTGCAGATGTTGGTTTACAGGAAAAAGACACAAAGTGCTGGGGTAACTCAATAGGTCAGCACTCTTCTTCACATTGATTGTGGTTGTGGGGGGAGGGTGGGGAAAGAGAGAACGCTGAGAGAGAGGAGATGCAGAGCAAAGCCTGGGAGTTGATTACAGGTGAGGGCGGGCTTAGTTAGGCAGCTGGTTGGACAAAAGGTGTGAGGAAATTATAGGTGCAAATTGTGAAGCGAGAGAAAGGAATATAGGTGGAAGTGACAGGGGAGGAGTGAAATAGGTGTGTGTCCAGTGCACCTGGCATACCTGTTGTTTCTGCCTGCTCTTGGCCCACAAAACTCATCTCCCCCCTTGTCAATCCTTTTCAACCTCCATCTGAGACACTTCACATGACCTTCAAATCTTCAACAGCTTTCAATTTTTAGGCCCCCATTGCATAATCTTTACCATGGACGTCCAGTCCCTTTACACTGCCATCCCCCAACAGGAAGGTCTCAAGACCCCTCCGGATCTTCCTTGAAGAGCGACCTAATCAGTTTCCCTCTAACCCTTTCCTCGGCAAAACTTGTCCTCAACAACTTCTGTTTTGACTCTTCCCATGTTCTTCAAGTTAAAGGTGCAGCTACGAGCACTCGCATGCGCCCAGCAATGCCTGTCTTTTTGTTGTTTACATTGAAGAGTCCTTGTTCCACATATACACTGACAACATCCTCCACGCTTTCTCTGCTACATCTGCAACCAATTCAAGGTTACCTCCTGCACACATGTAAAACTTGTTGATTTCATTACCTTTTCCACTAACTTCCACCCTGCCATCAAATTCACTTGGACGATCTGACATTTTTCTCCCCTTTCTTGATCTCAGTCTTCATCACAGGGGACCCACCGAGTGATGTCTCCTACAAACCCTTTGACTTCCAGTTATCCGCTCTACACCTCCTCACCCTGCTTCTTGCAGATACGATCCCCTAACTCGCAATTTCTCCATCTCCGCCACTCCCAAGATAAGAATTTCTAGCCGAGGGCATCCCAGATGTTATTTTTCTTTAGTAAACGTGGTTTCCACCCTGCTGTCATAGATGGATCCCTCACCCGCGTCTTTGTCCTGTGGTTCTGTTCTCGCTCCACCTCCCCCCAGACGGAACAAGGACAGCGTACCCCTGGTCCTTACCTTTCATCCCACCAGCTTCCACATTAAACGCATCATTCTGCGACATTTCTGCCACATTTGTGACGTGATCCCACTGCCAGTCACAAATTCCCATCCACACCCCTTTCTGCCTGTCGCAGAGTTCCCTCCACAACTCCTTGGTTCACTCATAACTTCCCACTCAAACCATCCCTCCTCAGGTATATTCCGTGCAACTGTCCCAATACCACCTCCCTCGCAACTATCCAGACTTCAGCAGTCCTTCCGGATGAGCCAGTAGTTAAGGTGTACCTCCTCTACCCTCACCTACTGCATCAGGTGCTTCTGATGTGGCCTCCTTTACATCAACATAACCAAGCATAGGCTCGTGACCATTTTGCTGAACACTTGCTCTCATTCTGCCAAAGTCTACTGGATCTCCTGGTTGCTAACCATTTAAACTCCCCTTCCCATTATGACCTTTCTGTCCTGGACCTCCTCTATTGCCAGAATGAGGTCACACGCAAACTGGAGGAACAACACCTAATATCCTGCTTGGGTAGCTTACCATCCCATGGTATATGATACAATAGGACTTTATTTATCCCAGGTGGGAAATTGGTCTGCCAACAGTCATAAAACACAACAAGATACATGGAACGTTAAAGTGACAAGTGGAAAGTCCAGGATTGGGGGATGTGCAAAGATGGGAGGGGCGGGGGGGGGGGGGGGGGCAGGGGAGTCAGTTTGCCCCACGACAGAAGGGGAGGAGTTGTACAGTTTTATAGCCACAGGGGAATAAGGATCTCCTGTGGCGTTCTGTGCTACATCTCGGTGGAACCAGTTTGTTGCTGAAGGTGCTCCTCAGGTTGACCAATGTGTCATGGAGGGGGTGAGCTGTATTGTCCAAGATGCTCTGCAGTTTGAAGAGCATTCTCCCCTCCAAGACCATCTCCAGTGAATCTAACTCTACCCCCAGGACAGAGCCAGCCTTCCTGCTGAGCTTGTTAATTCTGTTGCCGTCCACACCTTCACCCCACTACCCCAACACACGACAGCGAAGAAGATGGCACTGGCCACCACTGATCGATAGAACATCTACAGCAGTGGTTCTTAACCTTTTTGGCACCAGTATGCGAACAAAACACTGTATGTGGTATGTACCTTTGTTAGGTTCCTAAACATGGGCTCAACAAATTGATATGTTATTTGTGTCCACTTCATGACCCCCAGCAAAGCCAAAAATGACCCCACCCCCATAGGGGGTCACAACCCCCAGGTTAAGAACCACTGATCTACAGCATCTTACTGCAGACGTTGTAAGAGCGGCGCCTCCTCAGAAAGTAGACAGCTCTGGCCCTTCTTATACAGTGCCTCAGCGTTCCTGGACCAGTCCAGTTTGCTGTCCAGGTAAACTCCAAGATACTTTTACTCCTTGGTAAACTGCACATCCACACCCTTGATTGAGACAGGGGACAGGGGTGTTCCTGTTTTCCTAAAGTCCACCACTAACTCCTTAGTGAACACTGAATTCTCCAATTTTAGGTGACTAACCTACAACCACACCACCCTCCCACCTCAGCTTCTCCCACACCCCTTTTATTATGCCCCACCTGGATGTGCACCCAGTTCACCCCTCCTCCTCCCATTCAACCTAGATTCTTTCCTTTAGCTTTATAATTCATACCTTTATCCTTATCTCACACCTTTTGTCTTTTCATCTCTCGACTTTGACAATTGCCAATAAAAAATTTTTTTTTCACTTACTTGGCTTTATCCTGTGCCTCCTCTTTCCCAATTTCTACCTCACCCCACCCCCAACCACAACCAGTCTGAAGAAGAGTCCTGACCCACTGAGTTACTCCAGCACTTAGTGTCTTAAAAAAAAATCAAATCTAAAGCCTTGACCTACTGAAATGAATAGCATGTAAGAGTTTAATTCTGAGTACCAGATTAGAGTACAAGAGTCTGTTAGCCCTTGCAGTGCACAATAACCAGATGTTGGATGTCCCACAGCTTGACAATGTTACTGGCAATGCAACAAAAAGATAAAATATAATAATAAATAATTTATTAACGTTGTTAATTTCCTCCCTCCCTCTCGTCTTTCTTCAATCTTCTATTTGATTATTTAATTTAGTTCAAATTTTGTTTGGAGGTCATCTCCTATGAAATACTGAAAATCTTGCCACATAATGCATTTTTCAAAATTGTGCTTGGTCAGTAACCTGTGAATAAGAGAAGGGAAATCTGAAGCATGTGCTCAACAAGAGCAAAAAAAGCCGAACAAGGGTCAGATTAAACAGTAAATAATAATGCTAACCTTGCGTTTTTAAACGAAGAAGTGCTACGTTAAGCTTCCAGCGTTATTCACATATTACGGACATCAAAGCAGTGCAGCAAAGTTGGCTGGTACAGTGAGAAAGGCATAGAGCCTGTAGCAAAGCAGAGCCAAGTAGAATGCAAGAAAGAAAGGTTCAGTGAGAATTAGTACAGCTACAAAACTGAACTAGATTGACTTGAGAAGTGCATTTTCAGTGAAAATATGTTTTGCATCAAGCAGCATCTGAACAAGAAAATTTGCAATTTCAGAGCATAGAAAAAGCAGAAAGAGCTATTCAGAAGAATTAATAGCAATGTCAGAAAATATTCATTTTCTTACTGCAATATTGTTTCAGTACGATACATACATATCCACCGGGTGGCGCCGTACATGGCAGCCTCGCCAACAGCCCGTCTCGTCTTTTCCTTCTTTTGCTGTTTTGGTCTGTTTTTACTTGTATGATTTTAGTGTACTTTAACTTTTTGTATTATGTGGGGGTGGGAAGCCTTTTTGGGGGAAACCTTTTTTATCTCATGGAAATATGTAATTTAGGGAGAGTGCTCTATTGATGCAACACATTGATGGAACAGCCATGGTGGGCGGCGCGACCAACGTCGCAGCGACGTCGCAGCGGCCTCTGCAGTCTGTCTGTGTATTTTTTATTTTTTTGTCCTGTTGAGGGTTTAGTTTGTAGTGGGTTTTTAAATGTGTATGTGTGGGGGGTGGGGGAAACTTTTAAATCTCTTCCCTGCATGGAGACCCGACCTTTTCCCTGTTGGGTCTCCGTTGCCGTTGGGGCCTAGCGCCGTGGAGCGGCCTCGAACCGGAGCGACCTGGGGGCTGAAGTCACGGAGCCTGTGGAGCTGGGGAGCTGCGGACCTACCGCTGTGGAGCTGTGGACATACCTCCGTGGAGCTAGCCAGCTTCGGAGCGTGGAGAGCTGCGCGGCGAGCTGCTGCGACCCGACTCAGGTGGATGGTGACACCGGGAGCTCGCGGGTCCCCGGTGGGAGACTGCTTTGCGGGGCACCGGCAACGGCGACTTCTCCCGCCCGAATTGCGGGGTTGAGAGTGACCTGGAGCGGGGCCTTACAACGCCCGGCGCGGCTGTAAATTGCCGCGGACTTGCTAGCGCCCGCCGGGGGCTCCAACATCAAGACCCGGGGCAGGGCCCTACATCGTCCGGCGTGGCTTTGAGTGGCCGCGGACTTGCTAGCGCCCGCCGGGGTCTTTGACCTCGACTTCGGGAGAGGAATGGAGAGCAGGGGAGAGACAAGTTTTGCCTTCCATCACAGTGAGGAGGACTCACTGTGATGGATGTTTATGTGAATTGAATTGTGTTGGTGTGTGTCTTGGTTCTTTTTTGTATGGCTGCAGAAACCAAATTTCGTTTGAACCTCATGTGAGGTTCAAATGACAAATAAAAGGTATTGTATTGTATTGTATTGTATTTTGGCTACAGTTTACAAGCTTAGAGTCATTGAGTCATAAGCAATGAAAACACGCTATGCGACCCAACTGGCCCACGCCAATCAACATGCCCCAATCTACACTAGTCCCACCTGCCCATGCTTGACCTATAACCCCTAAACTTATCCTGTCCGCATACCCGTCAAAATGTCACTGAAATGTAATTGAAGTACCTGCCTCAACTATCTCCTCTGGCAGCTCATTCCATGTACCCACCATCCTTTGTGTAAAAAACTTACCAGTCAGGTTTCTATTAAATTTACACTTTTTTTTTTTTTTTTTAAAGTTTAACTATTAACTTGTCCCTTTTACTGAGCTACATTCTACCTCTCTTCTGAATCTATTATAATGGCTGTTTAGCCTCACAGTACAGGTACTTGGTTCCAAAAAGGATTGCAGTATAAAATAATAACCAATGTTCTCTCTGCAGATACTCATTTGCTACTGTCTTTTTTGTTTCTTTACTAGTATAATAAAAATATATTTTCCATCTGTGATACCCAACAAGACTATATTGTAATTTCCAGGAATACTACAGAACTGAAGGCATTTAGCTTCCATTAATAAAATAATTCAATTATGTACAGAAAATCAAACCACCAGAACCTCCATGCACCAACCCCTGAACAGTTTGTATCATCAACAGAAACTAGAAGATTACAAAAACGTCCAACAGTTTACAACTAGATTTTTAAATTCTTATATTCAGAATTTGCAAAATACATTATTACTGGAATCGAGATTAAGGCTTACGTCATCCTATGATTTCATATGATCATTTATGGATTTTGAATGAAGCTTATATTTTCCACTTCCATAGAAATCCAATTGTTACTTTAGGTTTCAAGTTGACATTTATAGCCTTGCAACAGATGTCAACCAGAGTTTCAAAACAGCAAACAATATTTCTTAGGAAGGAAGAAAATTATACAGGCAGAGAATGTACAGAGAGCGATGCGCAAAACAATACGACAGAAAAAAACAATTTTAGTAAACTCAACAAACATTGAACAAATGTTATCGTCTATACTCTCATGCTTTCCTTGAATTGATAATACGGATCAATTTATAAATTTGAGTAAAACAAATCGCTGCAAATTTCCCCCCCCCCAAGTGAAATGACCACTGTTGGGATCACGAGCTCAGGTCATATCCTCATACAAAATCTTGTCCAAGCTGTTTCCATTAAATAGGACTAAAGTGATGCAAAACAAATGTACCTTTTGTGCACTGTCAGAAGGAGGCATCATCTCTGCAGTAAGAACCTGAGGTGGATCAATGTCTTTTGTTAGCTTCTGATTTATTAAATGTAGAGCCAAGGCAAATTGCTCCTTTGAAAGCTTTCCACAATCATTTATATCACAGAGTGCCCTGTAAAGGAAGAAAGTTAAGAGAACCATGAAAATGTAGACACTTTAGGCACATTGTAGCACTAAGTAGGTAGAATTAATTTGTGTCTGTTTATCGTAAATTCCACAAAGACTGAAAGGACGGTAATGTCTTGTGTTTACCAGATTTAAAGTAAATGAAGCAAAAATTGCTGATTTTAGTAGCCCATTTTTCAAAAATTGTCTCTTTAAGCTCCTCTCTACTACAGATTACACCCTGCTGCCAGTAATTTTGGACGTCAAAATCCAATGAACTGCAAAGATATATCCAGCAGTAAAATACTGTTAAACTAGGTCACATTTTGTAAAAGAATGATTTGTAAAAGATAACTAAAGTGATTAGATAATTTAAATATTTGGCTTTTATGTAATCTCTATGACAGGACTGGGTACTTTTAAATAAGTATGCTTTAGCGTCATTGCCAACCAAAGTAGTCAGGAGGTAATCTGTGGCCAAAGCATCCTAACAAGATGAGTACATCAAGGCAACACCCTTTCAAACCTCACCCTCTACTCCTCTATTCATCAAGTGAAATACAGTGCCCTCCATAATGTTTAGGACAAATACCCATCATTTATTTATTTGCCTTTGTACTCCACAATTTGAGATATGTAATAGGGAAAATCACATGTAGTTAAAGTGCACAATGTCAGATTTTATTAAATGCCATTTTTATACATGTAGAAATTACAGCTGTGTTTATACATAGTGTCGTCGTCGTCCCCCCCGCCCATCCCATTTCAGGGCACCATAATGTTTGGGACACATGGCTTCACAGGTGTTTGGAATTGCTCAAGTGTGTTTAATTGCCTCCTTAATGCAAGGTATAAGAGAGCTCTCAGCACCTAGTCTTTCCTCCAGTCTTTCCATCACCTTTGGAAACTTTTATTGCTCAATACGAGGACCAAAGTTGTGCCAATGAAAGTCAAAGAAGCCATTATGATACTGAGAAACAAGAATAAAACTGTTTGAGACATCAGCCAACCTTAAGGCTTACCAAAATGAACTGTTTGAAACATCGTTAAGAAGAAAGAGAGCACTGGCGAGCTTACTAATCACAAAGGGACTGGCAGGCCAAGGAAGACCTCCACAGCTGATGACAGAAGAATTCTCTCTATAATAAAGAAAAATCCCCAAACACCTGTCCGACACATCAGAAACACTCTTCAGGGGTCAGGTGTGGATTTGTCAATGACTATTGCCCGCAGAAGACTTCATGAACAGAAATACACTGCAAGATGCAAACCACTGGTTAGCTGCAAAAATAGGACGGCCCGGTTACAGTTTGCCAAGAAGTACTTAAAAGATCAACCACAGTTCTGGAAAAAAGGTCTTGTGGACAGATGAGATAAAGATTAACTTATATCAGAGTGATGGGAAGAGGAAAGTATGGAGGAACAAGGGAACTGCCCTAGATCCAAAGCATACCACCTCATCTGTGAATCACGTTGGTGGGGGTGTTATGGCCTGAGCATGTATGGCTGCTGAAGGTATTGGCTCACTTATCTTCATTGATGATACAACTGCTGATGGAAGTAGCATAATGAATTCTGAAGGATATAGACACATCCTATCTGCTCAAGTTCAAACAAATGCCTCAAAACTCATTGGCCGGCAGTTCATTCCACAGCAAGACAATGATCCCAAACATACTACTAAAGCAACAAAGGAGTTTTTCAAAACTAAAACATGTTTTTTTTCTTGAGTCAACCACCTGATCTGAACCCAATTGAACATGTCTTTTATATGCGGAAGAGAAAACTGAAGGGGACTAGCCCCAAAACAATCATAAGATAAAGATGGCTGCAATACAGGCCTGACATAGCATCACCAGAGAAGACACCCAGCAACTGGTGATGTGCATGAATTGAAGACTTCAAACAGTCATTGCATGCAAAGGATATGCAACAAAATACTAAACATGACTACCTTCATTTACATGACATTGCTGTGTCCCAAACATTATGGTGTCCTGAAATGGGGGGACTATGTATAAACACTGCTGTAATTGATACATGGTGAAACCAAAATGGATAAAAATGGCCTTTATTAAAGTCTGACAATGTGCACTTTAACCACATGTGATTTTTTTCTATTACAAATCTCAAATTGTGGAGTGCAGAAGCAAATAAATAAATGATAGGTCTTTGTCCCAAACATTATGGAGGGCACTGTACATTACTAAACGTTAGATGGAATAAAAGGGATTCTGTCTACTGATCTAGCCAGCTTGCAACGACTTTCGCATCTTTCCACGGAGGATGGGATACACATCTCTATATAATCCCATTCTATTCATGCCTTTTTTTGTTGATCAGGAAGATGTTTGATATGTGCCAATCATTTATCATTGCAGTTAACTCTCTAAACCAGAGTTTCACATTTATTTGTTGCCCAGTGTTAATCAACTCGTATAGTCATTTAAGGCTTATTAGGAAGCATGCTACCAATAATTTGCAAATCAATTGCCCCCGACCTCTCAATAAGTTTGGCATACAAATTAATCATCAAACTATCACACTCGTGTTTCAAATATTAGTTCCAAAAATAATTAGTTGCAATTTTTAAATCACATGTTTAAATTAAGGGAGAATTCTACCCAAAAGGGAGACTATTCACTTTCTCTTTCTTCACTCCGTTAAAGGTAAGGGTATTCATTCATTAGTAAGAACACTGGTAAATGTACTTTTGAGCTCAGACAGTCATCAATAGATAAGATTTCCTTTTATTCTTCTTTCTCCCTCTTATCCCCTGAAAAATTGATAAAGTAATAACTTCCTGCAGACCCTAAATCTTGTACATTCGCCTTTGACTTTTATTCTAAGCAAAAAACCAATTCACAGATGTGCTTCTGCTCTAAAAAGAGACTGATGGAGACAAGCTGCACTTGGACCTGTTGTCCAGTGACCAGGATCATTACTACTCTCCATAAAACTGATTGCACGGACACCAAATTCTCTTTTTGACACAGAACATCAAACACACCATCATTTACAAAATGAAGCGTTACTTATTTTGTTATGATCATAATTCCTACTTGGAAATAATTATTATCCTTCGCTGTTGTTCTAGGAACTTCACACTCAAAAACACTGGTGTGAAACTGTGGAAGAATCCACAGATGATTAACAGTGACGGTCCATGGTGCAAATGCTGCTTCCACAGCTAGAAACATCTTCACTCCAGCTGTTAAATCCTTGTGGCAGGAATACTTTACAGCAGGAATCCAACAACCCATACTGAGGAGGGGGGGGGGGGGGTTTCCATCATTGCTGGATGCGAGTATCCTATTGGATTTTAAGCCAAACTTCAGAGTCAGTGTTTACGTGCTATGATTATTTAGGGCATGATTTAAACCTTTCATGTTTATACCTGGAGATGGGCATGAAACTTGTTTTCATCATCATTGAAGAGGCTTGATCAGAGTCTATTTTTGCCCACCTTTTATAGATTGCTGTCTGGCACCTCATGTGGACATAAACATTTCATGGAATTATTCAAGAAATAATTCTCCAGCATTCCTTCCTTAACCAAAAACCAAAAGCAGCAAAAGCTCTCTTTCTTATGACCAATTTGCTGTCCAAAGGTTTTTGTAACATGCAAACGTCCTGGTTGACACGAGAGACTGCAGATGCTTGAATCTGGAGCTAAAAAGAACTACTGAATGAGCTCATTATAAAATTTATAAGACAAACATATATACAAAGCAAAAACTCTGCAAATACATTCTTGGTGTCCATTCAATAGTATCAGGCTCAGTTATGTTTTTATCCCATATTTACACAATATCACAATCTAACAAGTGATATCCTTTCACTTGTTAGAGGGGCGTCGCCACCGGACTCAGCCCCTCAATATCCATTAGAGGAAGGACCTGAGGCTGTGGTCTTCCTCCACAGAGCCTCTACATTGGTTGCATCAAGTTCAGTACGTCCCTCAGCACATACTCCTGCAGTCTGGAATGGGCCGGTCGGAGTCAGCGTTTCAGGTTAAGACCCTGCATCAGCACTGAGAGTGTAGGGGGAAGATAGCCCGTATGAAGATGAGAGATGGAGGGGTGAGACAGGGGCTGGCAGGTGATAGGTGGAAAGGTAGAATCATGAGATGACAGGCCGGTGGAGTCAGGTGGGGGAGAGTCGAGACAGAGGCTGAAAGGTGCTGTGGAATCAGAAAAGGGAAGGGATGATGGACATATATAATCAGATGGGTAAAGAGATAAGTAGAGTCAATGTTTTATTGTCATATGTCCAAAAGAAGGAAGTGAGTGAGTGAACAATAGGCAAATGGAACTAGGAGGGAGAAAGTAATGAAGGCAATGGGATGGGATGGAGGGGGATGGGGAGGAATGATGTAGAAGTTGCCATTTAGAGCACTGAATGCAATAGCCAACGTTGGAGAAAGTGCACATGAATCTCAATCTCAGGGCTGTTTAGGTCCCTGACGGATGGTGAGGAAGGAGCAAGGACAACTGAAAATTATTCCTGTTCCCAACAAAATGCTGAATTATCATGTTCAAACTACAACTGTCAACCATCATCAAAATCCAGAAGTCAGAATGTCACCTACACGCAAGCTCAATAATATTTTCAGAAATACTGAGATTTGACACTTCCAAAAGGATTCCTTGTAATGTTATTTACGTGGCTGACATTGTTTCTCTGCTCCTCTCTTTAAATGGCAAATATTCAATGTTTCTCCCTATAATCTTTATACAGATCAAAACAATTTTCATTGTTTGGACAAATTTCCAGCTGAAGTCTATTAACATACTAATTGCACCGAATAGGATAAAATAGCCAAGCCACGTGTCCAATGTGCATTGCAATTAATTCATTATTGGATAGTATAGTTCATAATTTGGAAAGGTTATGAAGTGTACAATTTTGTTGAATATTAATCAAAAACACCTGTCATATTCATGAATTGCTGGTCTAATTGCAGACTAAAATAAGACTAAAATACCCTCAAAAGAAATAGCCCGAAACTGTGGTAACGGAGAAACATTCAGGTTTAGCTCTAATTAGTGAATGAAAGTAGTGTCATGTTCATTATGAAGTATAAACTTACTTACTATATAGTAACCACTTACCAGATACGAGCCAAGGTAGCTGGAGCCAAACCCGTTGTGAGAAAGAAATCCTTTACTTCTACTCCAGAGACAAACCCATCCTGATCTTTGTCAGTTTTCATGAAGATTTCATCATATTTTGTTTTGTCGGCTGGTGTTACAACCCATTTAATGGGCTGAAAGAGAAAATATTGCAAAAAAATAACAACTGCATGATTATTCCCCAAGTTTAAAAATTTCAAGATATACTTGTTACTCTCGAGCTGCAAACGTCCAACATATGGCACCCTATACATATGGATGAGCATTCGGGAGACCAGTGGGATGGACACAGATGGATTTGACAACTCCTGCAGGACTCCAGGCATCAAGTTGCCGAACCAACCAATTAACGTTACCTAGTCATGTCCTCCAGAGACGCTGCCTGACCAACTGAGTTGCTCCAGCAATATGTGTTTTTGAAAATCTTGGATCTGGACTTGGATCTTTAGACAGTGAATCTCCCTGTTTGTGCAAGGTTTCTAATTAGGATAGATCCCAACAACAATGTGGAACAGCAGCGGAAATCTAGTCCTGGGATCACCGCAATAAAATTCAATACCAATTGAAACCATAAGGATTAAGTGGCAAGAACCATCTTGCATTCTTTTGTATGCGACTCCATTGCAGAGTTTAAAAATAATCTGCTAAATTTAGGAAAAAGGAAAGATCCAGGAGAATTGGATCTGATGGTCAAGAGTCAGGATTCATGTCAGGGTATCAATATCTCAGATGTAACTCAGTTAGCGAATTCAGATGAGTGATGAGTCCAGATTCCCCAATCACAGGTAAATAGTGTGTAGGGGTTCATGTGGTAATGGATGGAAGGAAGTCAAAACAAAAATATTTGGAGACTGGTTCACATATGGCAGAATCTCTCAATCTGTACAATTAATAATATATTTTGTAGAAATTAACAAAGGAAAGCTATTAAAGAGAAAATGTTACTGTTGTGTGCATTACCTGGGTTACTGGCGTTTTGGTAGGTAGAATTCCCACAGGAGGTAAGGATTGTCGGCTTTCCTTGGCAGAAGGAGGAGACGGAATAAGTGGCACCGAGGGTGGAACGCTAACTTTTTTCCTCTTTGATGGAGGTATTAAGGTAGGTGGTAACGAAAATGGCACAGTCTCCTTCTCGAGAGCACGGTAAACCAAGTACATGGCCTTGCAAAAGAAAAATATGATACTAAATCATTAAAATAATTACAGAACAGTTTACAAAAAATTATTTAAAATATGCTTGGAACGATAAAATAGCCACCTTTTTCACAACTCTGGACCTGAAATCCTCCATTCAGGCTTCTGTCGTAAGTTGTGAATAAAAGGTTAGCATTAGACATCAGTAATTGGATTGGTGAAAATCTCATCAGGTTCCCTATTCTACTATATTTACTTGGTCATGACCACATCACACTCCACATCTACCAATCTGGCCCAAAATAAAACATTAAGTAGTGGAAATGAAATTATCCTCACCAGTCCCCAATTGTAACGTCTGCTCTCTAATTATTGACTCTATTCCTCTGTGATATGTTCAAGACTGAATTGGAGTTCTTGCAACCTCGTTCTCACAAAATCCCAAAATAAACCAGACCTCAGCATCTTCGCTGTGATCATTACCTTCATGGCATTTTCCAGGAGCTTAAGATCCCGGCTCTAGGTAGTCTTGGTCTCAGATGCATATAGGAAGGCATGGATCATTGCTGCTAGGTAAGTCGTGAATTTTGTGCCAGGTGATCAAGTACTGTGTAAAATACCTGCAATCATCTGCAGAAATTAACCAAATTTGAGGTATCCTTTTTTGTAGTTAAGGCATACAGGGACAATGTTCTACATTATACTAGAACAGGGGTGAGGAACCTTTTCATGTTGGAATGCCGCATTAAGTTAGCTGTAACCTAATAAGGCTGCAACCAAGAAACTTCAATTAGATATACTTCAAAATGTACATTATTTTGTTAAAATAGCCCTCAAGACTTATTAATGTTTTAATTGTGGCCGTCAGTCGGGGAGGATTATTTCATTGAATCTTCTTTTACTCTTTGGTTTTTTAAATACGTTCATTTTAAGATTAAAATAATAAAAGATGAACAAAAATAAAAGGATTTGTTCTACAAAATCTGGATTCATTCAAAAGGCCGCACTTAATGGCCTAGAAGGCAGCAGGTTCCCCATCCTAGTAGAATAACTTGACCTAGACACAAAGAGATCAGGAGGGCATGTCTTCAGTACTGGAGCTTCAATCCCATCTAACCCAGAGTCTTTGCTAAATTTAATGTTCTCACCCATTTCTTAATATCACATGGAGTAAACCAAATTAGCTTAAAATGGCATTGCATGATGGTGGAGCTCTCAAAGAAAGGCAAGATGGAACTTCTGCTTGGTAGTTCTGGATAAACAGAATAGCAAACATTTCAGCCTTGGCTTTAACACACACTCAAGTGTTGGTTTTGAGGTTCTTCCCCCAACCTTTTCCGACAACCTTCACCCAGAGGAACAACATACCCTGTCCAGTGACCAGAGGCTTTGTGTTGAGAGAGTCCAGCATCTCTCCACGACTCACCGAGATGCTGCGTGACCCACTGTGTTACTCCAGCATTTTGTGTCTAAGATCAAGATCCCTTCACTTACAACAATTGGGACTTGAAAATGGCGCCAAACTGGCGACTCTGTATGCCGTCTCAGTGTACTACTGCTATACACTTGTACTGTATCCGAGATGCTTACCTAATATGTATCTAGGTGCTTATGTATAGTGATACTCGTACTGAACTGTATACAAAAATGAATTTCACTGTACCTCGGTACATGTGACAAATAAAGTACCATACCAGGTTGTGAATGTTCTTGGAGCCGCTTCCTCTGCTCAGCTGGTTAAATGTCTGGCACAATTCGATATGGCAGGACTAATGAGCTGTATAATTGATGTATAATTGTTTATTCTATCAATTGCCTGCTGTCTAGCACACATGTAATCAAACGTTACAGGTTTATTATAACTCTGTTATAGACATGCCTTTCTTGGTCCCAGCATGCACTGTTGCCTTGTTCATTGAATCTGGGTTGATCGGATTAGCAAAGTAAGGAATATTCCAGGCTCTGAAGATGATGTGAATGTTTGCTGTTGCAGATGACATGCTGTATCTCATGGATGCCCCGTGTTCAGATGCCTGCTCTGTTCTGAATCCCTCCCATTAGCAAAGACAATAATAGCAATAACATGTGTCAGTTGTTTAAGAACGACACTATTTATTGAGCAATTCCTCAAGTATAGTTGCACCATCAGACACATTCACTGAACTATTCATCAGAAAGCATGCAAATTGCAGATTACAGCATGCAGATTATAGCTCTTAGCGGGAAGTGCAACTGTGACTGTCAAGAAATGTGAATCTTTCCTTTCTCATTTAATCAGCAGAATTAGGAAACTATATTGACACCAACACAATAAGCAAAAATGACTGTATAAAAAACTAATTTAAGACCTAAAATTTAAATTCAGATTTTACTGCTTTTAACAACCAAAGTCAGGGTTTTTGAATCATTCTTATTGTCATCTCACCCATCTTCTGTTAACCGGATTGCATTTAAAAATGAACACCACCAGGCATATATATATATACATGAAAGATATGACATATTCTTTTAAGATTTATATATGGGTACATAAATACTGTAACTGACAGTTTCAATAAAATAACTCAATAAGGAACTAGAGAGGAAACCGTAAGCATTACATTTGAAGCTTTATATTCAATTCACATAACTATCTTTATAGTGATCAAATATAAGCCATGAAGCTTTCAGAAATAGACTATTCTATTTCATTCTGAGGCACTGTTCGTAATCACCATTGTGAGTGGCAGAGTAGTTGACCTATGGACTTCATGTATTTGACAAAATTATATCCACAACAATATTTAGAGATCCTTCATGTAAAAACACAAACTTATACAAAATAGAGGATATAGTTAATAGGTACATAGCATTAAAAAATTATCCAAAAAGCCTCAAGGTATTGTCATTGTCGTTTTTGAGCAGACCATTAACTGTGCAATGTTAGTCTAGAGATGCTTGGGTTAATTCTATATTTCCAGCAGGAAATGTACAACGTTGTTCTCACTAGGTTATTTTATCTCAGCTGCCAGTTAGTCACACAGAGCACAGAAATCACCAAAGTAGCCTGGATATCATTTTTTGATCATCTCTGCAGGAAAGTATCAAGCTTCCAAACAGCACAGCTTGCATCAGGGAATTCTTCATGTGTTGTCAAAATACAAATAAATATTTAGTCTACAACTGATTCCATGTTACAGATACTGTACCAGCAGTCGAAATATCAATGACAAGGGATGGCCTGAAATATGTTATATCTAGGTGTAGCTTACATTTCACACTTCCTATTTAAAACTCAGTGGTCAGCAAATTTATTTATACAGTAAGATTTTCAAGCTCAATGATGGAAATGCACAATTAGTTCACTGACAGCTGTGTTTCCTATGTAACAGCAGCACCTACATTACACAAGATATAATATTGTTTACAATATCCTTCCAAACCTGTCCTATCCATGTACCTGTCCAACTGTTTCTTAAATGTTGCGATAGTCCCTGCCTCAATTACCTCCCCTGGCAGTTAGTTCTATACACCCACCACCCTTTGTGTGTAAAAGATACCCCTCAGATTCCTATTAAATATTTTCTCCTTCACCTTAAACCTATGTATACTGGTCCTCGATTTACCAACTCTAGGCAAGAGACTATGCATCTACCCAATCTATTCCTCTCGTGATTTTATACACCTCTATAAGATCACCCCTCATCCTCCTGCACTTCAAGGAATAGTCCCAGCCTAACACAACCACTCCCTGTAGCTTAGACCGTCTAATCCTGGCAACATCCTCATAAATTTTCTCTGTACTCTTTCCAGCTTGACATCTTTCTATTGTATGGTGCCCAGAACTGAACACAATACTAAATGCGTCCTCACCAATGACTTATACAACTGCAACATGACCTCCCAACTTCCATACTCAAAGGAGTATAGGAAGGAACTATCAGTTTCCATCAGTGAAGGCATCCCCACTATCAAAAGCATCTAGGTAAGGCACTGCCTCTTGATGATAGCATCTATCATCCAGGATCTCTGTGACCCAGACGATGCCTTCGTCTTATTGCTACCACCAGCGCCGGAAGTGGCGGCGCTGGGAACGGCTGCGGCTCGGCTGCAGTCCGTTTGTCTTTACTTTTTTGTGTTGTTTTTTTTCGTTTTGTGTAGTTGCGTTTTTGGTTTTTAGGTTGTGTTTATGTGGGGGGGGGGGTGGGGGGTTGAAACGGGGTTTGCTGTCTCTCCCTTGGGGGGAATACGACTTTTTCGTCGTATCCCCCCTCTCTGCCTCCGTCTGTGCTGAGGCCTAATGGCGGAGCTGGCGACCTCGGGACTCCGGAGGCAGCCTGTCAGGACTTGCCCTGGGCTCGCTCCCGTGAGGGCAGCCCAGCTCGGGGCTGGAACTGCGCTCCCGTGAGGATGGCCTGGCGAGGGGCCGAGACTCTCCCGCGAGGGGTTGTGGCACTCCCGTCGGAGTGGCCCAGCCCGAGGGAGGAACGGCACTCCCGTCGGAGTGGCCCAGCCCGAGGGAGAACTGCACTCCTGTCGGAGTGGCCCAGCTCGAGGGAGGAACGGCGCTCCCGTCGGAGTGGCCCAGCCCGAGGTGGAATGGCGCTCCCGTCGGAGTGGCCCAGCTCGAGGGAGGAACGGCACTCACGTGAGGGCGATTCGACTCGGGGCTGGAATGGTGCTCCGGTGGCTGGGACGGCGTTCTGGCGGCGGTGACCCGAGTCCTGGGTTCAGCCGCGGGCCAGCGGCTGCGTCCGCTGGACTGGAGGGCGGCAGCTTCGACCACCCCCGGGCCGCGGTGTTTGAGCTGGCCCGTTTGCGGGGTTCGGTGAGCCGCGGGACTGTTGTGCTATCGCCCGGTGGGGAATCGCCTCAGCGCAGAGAGAGAAGAGGAGGGAAGAGACAGTAACCCTAAGATTTTTTGCCTCCACCACAGTGAGGAGGTGCTTGGTGGATACACTGTGGTGGACGTTAATTTGTGTTTACTGTTGTTTATTATTGTATGATGTATGTATGACTGCAGGCACGAAATTTCGTTCAGACCGTAAGGTCTGAATGACAATAAAGGGATTCAATTCAATCAATCAGGCAGCAGGTCCAGAGCCTGAAGTTACACAACATCAGGTTCAGAAACAGCTACTTTCCTACAAACATCAAGTTCTTGAACTGATCGGCTCAACACTAATCCTACCTCAGTACCACCTCTTGCACTACAATGGACTTGTTTCTTATTGTGTTTTGCACTAATGTATTTTTCTTTGGAGAGTCTTTATCTTCTCAATGTCTTGCAGAATTTGTGTGAAATTTACGTTCTCATTTGTGTCTGAGTCCATGTGCCTGTGATCCTACTGCAAGCAAGATTTCCATTATATTTGTACCTTACTGGACTTGTGCATATGATAATAAACTTGACAGACTTGATTCGAGGTTAGTATGAGAGACTGCAAAAGCAGAACTGCAGGACACATAGGGCTAGGGATCCATTTTCTACAGCAGAAGGGGGAAAATACTATGATTACTAAAGAAAGAGGACATCCTAAATATCCTAGAGAGGAAAGCATCATTTTGGGACCAAATGCAGTGGTGATAGGGTAATTGAGAATAGGACATGACAGCCTTGCAAAAGGCAGGGTGGGAGGAAGTGTAGTCAAGATAATTGTGCGTGTCAGTGGGTTTATAGTAGATGTCAGTTGATAGTCTGTTCCCTGTGATGGAGACAGAGAAATCGAGAAAGGGAGGCAGGAGTCAGAGGTAGTCCAAGTTAATTTGATGGCAGGGTGGTAGTTAAGAGTAACATTGATTAAATCAATAAGTTCTGCATGGATGCAGGAGGAAGTCCTGATACAGTCATCAATGTAGCAAGGAAAGTGTTGGGGGATGTTCCCTGCGTTTGTTTGGAGCAAGGACTCTTCGATATAACAAACAAAAAGGCAGACACAAGGCAACATGGTGGCACAGCAGTAGAGTTGCTGCCTTACAGCGCCAGAGACCTGGGTTCAATCCTGACTACAGGATCAATTGCAGAGATTTGTGAACCCAGCCCAGACCATCACACAAACCAACCTCCCTTCTATTGTTTTCATCCACACTTTACACTGCCTCGACATGGCCACCAGCATAATCAAGAATAAGTCTCACCCCGGACACTCCCTCTTCTCCCCTATCCCATCAGATTAGAGGTACTGACGTGTGAAACGCATACTGCCAGATGCAGGGACAGTTTGTAGGTTAGTTACCTAAAATTAGAGATTTCAATGTTCATACTGTTAGGTTGTAAGCTCCTCAAGCGGCAAAACGAGGTGCTGTTCCTCCAGTTTGCATGTGACCTCAATCTGGCAATGGAGGAGGCCAAGGACAGAAAGGTCAATACAAATATGGGAATGGGAAGGGAAGTTAAAATGGTTAGCAACAGGGAGATCCAGCAGGCCTTGGTAGACTGAGTGCAAGTGTTCAACGAAACAGTCGTCTCGGCCTATGCTTGGCCTCGCCAATGTAAGGGAAGCCCCATTGGGAACACCAAATACAGTAGATTAAGTTAGAAGAGGTGCACATGAATCTCTGTCTCACCTGGAAGGACTGCTGGGGTCCCTGGATTGCAGCAAGGGAGGAGATATAGGGCAGGAGCTACGTCTCCTCGGTACGGGACACAGAGAAGACATGGGTGAAGCTTCCATCTATAACAGTAGGGGCATAATCACATTTGCTAAAGAAAGAGGACAATCTCATTTATACTAGAATAGAAAGCCTCATCTTGGGAGCAGATGCAGCGGAGAGGAGAAAATGAGAGTAGGGAATAGCATCTTTGCGCGAGGGAGGATGGGAAGAGGTGTAGTCCAAATAACTGTGGGAGTCAGTGGGTTTGTAGTAGATGTCAATCGAAAGCCTGTCCCCTGTGATAGAGACAGCAAATCATGAAAGGAGAGAGAGGTGTCAGAGATAGTTCAAATGAATTTCAGGGCAGGGTGGATCTTGGTGGTAAAGTTAATGAAATCAACTAATTCTGCACAGATGCAAGTGACAGCCGCTATGCATTTGTTAATGTGGTAGAGAATGAGTTGGTAATGGTGCCAGTGTATGTTTGGAATAAGGGGTGTTCCACATAACCAGGCATAGCTGGGGCCAATTAGTGCCTATGGCTACACCTTTAACTTGAAGAACATTCGGTCTGGAGAAGGGTCCCGACCTGAAACAATGTCCATCCATTTCCCTCCACAGATGCTGCCTTACCCACTAAGCATCTAAATGTAGTTCAACATTCAAAAACATTTTTTTTTAACTTGGAACAGATTAATAAGAATATAAAATTCTTGGCATAAAATACTCTAAACTGGAACCAGTGGACAAAGTGGAGGGTGGAGGTAGAGATAGAGGATGGAAGGTGATAAGAAGGCTGCAGATGCTGGAATCTGATAAAGACGGAAGATGACTAATGGAACAAGTCAAGAGAGGGATGAATGACAGATGGAACGAATGAGGGGGTTGAGAAGAAAGGGTTTGGAGAATTTGTGCAGATCAGAAGGAGAAAGGAACACACAGGAAGCAATTTACCCAAAATTGAAAATGAACCCGTTCTCACTCAGCTGCTTTCACTCTCCTGATCAACCCAAGTTCCCCCAACCATTCACCCCAAATCCCCCCCCCCATCACCCCGTTTTGTTCCACTCCCCACATGTGTACCTGACCCACCAGCTTCCTCCTACAATTTATTTTTTTGTTCTAGATTACAGCATCTGCAGTTTCTTGTGCTTTTAAAATAAACTTCAAGGATGTAATGAATGCCAGTATCAGGAACTACATATTGGCTAAAGTCATACATCAGATAACCTGGGGTTTTTAAATGGATAGGAATAAGATTAATTTGTAACTTACAACAGCAAATTCATCACGGTCTAATAAACCATCACGATCGGTATCACTAAGATCCCAGACCTAGAAGATATTAAAGAAAATAAGTTAGGATTTGAGCTTGTTCAACATTGAACGATATTTTGTAAAACTATAATGCTAGACTTTCTCCAAGATTAGTATTTACCATTAACTGCAAAAATTCTAAAGTCCCCATGATTTTGGTGTTATCTTATATATATTACTAAAAGTCTTATCTTGACCACTTCCTGTTGTTCTGTATATTGATTTTAGAAAAAACGCTGCCACTTACGGCTGTGATTTTTGGCCATCTTACTCAGTCCCCCTCCGCTGCGCAGGACAAGAGGATTTTTCCCATCGATGAAAAATAAAAGTTATCAGTGTTTAAAAAATGTTGAGATTCTCTCTCCTGAAGGCCACGCCCCTTCCGGAGGGACTATAAAACCCAGAAGTGTTGAGTGCCTCAGTCAGTCTCTGCAAGATGGGGGAGCGAGAGGGTCACATCTCTCAGTCTGAGCTGTGAATATCACTGAACACGTGTCTACTAAACTGTGAGTGGTTTTACTGACCTTTCAGTGCCCTTAAAGTGGTTTGAAAATATAGTTTGGAAATGCTAAAGCTGTGTTGCCTTTGGTTTGGAAATGCTAAAGCTGTGTTGCCTTTGGTTTGGAAATGCTAAAGCTGTGTTGCCTAATTAAAGTTGCCTTGCCTAATTAAAGTTGCCTTGCCTTCTATATAATTAAAAGTCTAATCTTAGCCACTTCCTGTTTGCGCTTTATATTGATTTTAGAAAAAAATGCTACCAAGTACGGCTGTGATTTTTGGCCATCTTACTCAGTCCACCTCCGCTCATCAGGTGCCGAGGATTTTTCCCATCGATGAAAAATAAGAGTTATTAGTGTTTAAAAAAAGTTGAGATTCTCTCTCCTGTCAATCACGCCACGAAGGCCACACCCCTTCTGGTGGGAGGAGGGAGGGACTATAAAACCCAGAAGTGTGGGCATGGCTCAATCTCTGCAAGATGGAGGAGGAAGAGGTCACGACTCGCTGTCCTTAGTGGCCTTGCACCCTGCTTGAAGTGGTAAGAAACTGCACTTGAATTTGGTGGCCTTGCACCCTGCTTGAAATGGAATTTCAAGGAATAGCCGTGAATCAACTGCCAGCCCACTAGCCGTGAGTGAGTGAGCTGCCAGCACAACAGGCTTGAGTGACTGAGCTGCCAGCCCAAGAATCCATTCAGCCCACAATGTCCATACTAGCCCTCTGGAAACCAGTCCCTTCAGATCACAACACCCATACTAGCGCTCCAGAAAGCCCCCCCCCCCCCCCCCCCCCGGACACCAATATTGGAATTGGTGGAGAGATGGAATATTGCATTGGGGGACCAGCCCTCCCGTGTAATGCTGGGACGCAAGGTATGCAGACTCTCAAAGCAATTCCATTCCTGGTAATCTTTTCTTATCCATGTGCCTATCAATTCTTGCTGTATGATTCTGCTGCCATCTATCAGCACAAAGAACAATTTACAATAAACAATTAACCTGCCAACCATGCGTGAGGAGACCAGAAATCGTGGAGGAAGTCCACATAGTGAAAGAAAGATCAGGCAAACTCGACGCAGACTGCACCAGAGGTCAGAACTGAACCTACATCACGTTGTTAGGCAGCAAGTCCACCTGCTGTACAATACTTTATTAGTTTAATTAAATGCTATTTCAAAAATCACTTAAATAAATTATACTTTTTTGCATCTTCTTACCCTTTCCAGCACATTAAGTAATTTAAAGTTAAGAAAATTCAGAACACAGCAATTTAAATAAAAAGCAGGCTGCAGATAGTGACACGACAATTCCAAAGCATGACTGCTAATTTTGATGTCAATCAAAGCTGAAATTAAAGAATATTAAAGAATATTACTTAAAGATGTTATTAAAGAACTGAAATTGGACACCAATTTATTTCGAACCGACCAGTGCTCCCTACATTTTCACTTTCAAAAGTCCTGCTTGAGAAAAGTTGCTGTAGTTTATTTGTTCTCAGTTTTCATCTGCTCTTTAAAACACTATGAAAGCAATACAGTCAACACCCTTGAGCTCAGAGATACATCCCACACATCATCCAAATAAACACCTATTTCTTTAAAATGCACTTTAAGACAGGCAGGTGCAACTACTAGACCTACATCATAACAGCCCAAAAATTTCTGCCTGAAATAAATTCCATGTGCTTGCCACTGAACCAGTTCTATTTGCATACATGTTCACAGGATATTCATTCATTTTTAAGATGAAGATTTTTCTTACCCTTCCCAGGACATCCACAGGTAGTTTAGAGTTGAGAAGCACAGGTTTCACTTTATCACCAGACAGAAAACCATTCACAGGATTAAGGCTGTCAAAAATTATATCATACTTCGACTTTTCTTCAGGCTGTAATTTATGTACCAATATAGATGTGCTATCAATTATATATCAAAAATTCTAAATTGCCTTAAAATGTTAATTTAAACTTTGATAATGATAACTGAATGGTTTAGTTATAATCAAAAACTATGTAATGAAAATAATTTAATTCACAAGTTTTAACATTTTGTTATTTGCACACAAAAAAGCATTGAATTTTACAGACAGAAAACACTAAAGGTTGGAAAATATTCACATTTTCTAGTTATCAGAAACGTTTTTAACCATTGGAGGACCTCCTGAATAACATAATTATTATAGCAAATCAATCATACCTATTATTTTACTGTTTGATTGATATCAGGCTCTGATATGGTGCACACACACAGCTCTAGATAGGTGTGTGAATAGTAGTATAGGATGGGTCCTGCCAAGATTTCTGGAGTCCAATACATTTATAAATTACCAGAGGCTCCAGGAAGTTCCCAGGTACAAAGTCTCATTTAAGTGTGATTTATTGTGACATGCAACTTTTCATTCTAAAGTTATTCTTTATGCCAAATTCCACTTTCAATGTTCAATGAATAGTTTATAAATCTCATACAAAGGAGAACAGGTTAAAATGCTGTACCTTCACAGCCCAGGGAACATCAACAGGTGCTGATCCACTATTCGGTAACGGACTGCTTCTATCATTCTAAAAAGATTGTACATAAGATGACAGTGGTAAACTGAAGAATGTCCATGTAAATATTATATCAAAACCGTACACATTGTTTGAGAGAAAAGAGACAAGATAAAAACAGGCAGTTCCCCCTGGCATCCTCATACATCCCCATTGCAGAATTTCTTGCACCCTTTCATAATATTGCAACCAGAATTGTAGTTGAACTCCAAATGTTATCTAACCATGCTTTGATAAGAATGTAGTACAACTTTTAGTTTACAATTTTCTAACCAGAAAAAAACCTTGTGCTTTATTTCCTTTTCTTTAGAAAATGACTTTATGAACTCACCTTATTAATTTGCATGATGTATTTGTTCCAAAATTGCTTTATACTTCTATGCCATTTAGCTTTTATTCTTCTGAAGAAATATGTTTTTGGTGCTTAAATGTTACAATAAACCAAAGGAATTACCAATACTATTCTGCAATTTTTGCCATATTTACTTAGAATCTGTTGCGACCTAATCAGTATTACTCAATCCCGATCCCTACAATTTGGCATCACCCACACTCTAGAAATATGATTCCCCAAGTCCAAAACCCTAATATAAATTATGGTCAGCACCAACAGCAAAAGCACTTATGCTCATGGAAGCGGACTTGCTATGTTTTCTCGCACTGCATAACAGTCCCCCTTCTGAGTCCCCTAGCTATCCATCTTACAGCATCTTTGCCGATTCCAGAATTTCAAAACTAATGCATTGGTCAATTTTAGGTCTGTTTTTAGGAATCTGGATAAATTATTTCTACTGCATTACCTTCACCTACTCTCTCTGTTATCTCTTCCAAAAATGCAATAACCGGTCAAGCAAGACTTTCCCTTCTAAAATCTGAGCTGATCATTCGTCTTTTTTTTGTGGTTTGTGGTTATTTATTTTCTCCTTTAGTTGGTAACTCACATTTCCTACTGCGATTGGAGGCTACTAGAGGTCAATGCTTTTGAAGCTGCTGCATTTGTTTTTATGCTGCCTATATTTTAATAACCCATTCTCAACTGAACTTTCATTATTTTGCAGGTGCTTGCGGTTTCAGTTCCACCTCAAAAAATATCCGCTCAGTACTTCTTGGGACATAGTTGAAAAGAGAAAGAAGAACAATTTACATCTTCCAGGCCTTAAAGTTTCACACAGTTTCTGTATTTTTTCATTGATTAATTGTAATTATACATCAACATTTCCCAAATTAAATGGTATCTGGTCAACAAGGACCAGTACAAGGACCACTACTGAAAAATGATAGATTACGTGTAACATTGTGCCAATTAACATTAATTGCAGTGCACTTCAACACTAAAATTCAACATACTTTATTGAATCACCAAAGACATCCATAAAGCCTCCTAGGATGATGAAACATGTTGTAATTTAATATGGTTGTTTGTTTTATTGTTTGTAATTACTTCCACACTTTTAAGCTTCAACATGCTAACCTTATGTAAGATTAAGAAATGAGACATAAAAGAAGAAACAGAAAGAAAGCATTACATGGGAGACAATGGCAAGAAATGAGTGCTGGAGGATACAAAAATAGGTTGCATGACACAAGAACAGAGGGTTGGAGAGATATCACGAGGACAACCATCTTCACTGTAAAGCACTGAGATGAATGGGAAAGAGAGAATGAGGGGACAGACAAGGAAGGAAGAGAAACATTTAAAAACACCATGTCATCTGCTCTGTGTTTAAATGCAAAATCACGATGTTAAAAAAAAGGTATCACCAAGCATTCATAGCTTTTTTTTTTGTTTTTTTTTGTTTTTGTTTATTTTATTAGAAGTTAATACAGTACAAAATAGTACAGTGGAACTTAATTTTAGGTGCCAACTATGTCATACCGTAATCCATTCTATGTACAACCTCTAATTTTATGTTTTGAGAAGGAAGTAAGCAAGACAAGAAAAAGAAAACAATAGAAAGGGGAAAAAGAGATGGTAGAGAATAGAAAAACGTGAAGTGTGTATATAAAAAAGAAAAAGTGGAAAGTAGAAATAGGAGAGAAGGCCCCTTAAAAGAGAAATTTTCAAATCATTATTCGGAGATGTAGATCTATCCACGGCATGAACTGAAATCAGCAATCTTTACAGTACCGCTGCATCACATGATTCCAAAAAGTCGATGAAAGGAGACCAACTCCTTAAGAATTGGTCATATTTATCTATTAGTCGGAGTCTCATTTCTTCAAGGCGTGCTATGTCCATCATATTCCTAATCCACATTTTAACAGTTGGTATGGTTGTATTTTTCCAAAATTTAAGTATCAATTTCTTTCCAATTATTAACCCATAATTAAAAAAAAGTTTTGGTCTTTATGTAAATTGATATCTTCTACTATTATTCCAAATACAATCCATTCCGTTTTAGGTTCTATTGTGGACTTGAAAAGCTTTGTAAATATATCAAATATATCGCTCCAAAATTTATTCAACTTTGTACATCCTACAAATGAATGTGTTATATTAGCGTTTTGAAACAAACATTTATCGCATCTGGGAGAGACATTTGGATAAAATTTATTCAACCTCGTTTTTGAATAATATAGTCTATGTAATAATTTGAATTAAATTAAATTATGTCTTGCATTAATAGAACAATTATGTGTGTTCATCATAGAAACATAGAAATTAGGTGCAGGAGTAGGCCATTCGGCCCTTCGAGCCTGCAGCGCCATTCAATATGATCATGGCTGATCATCCAACTCAGTATCCCGTACCTGCCTTCTCTCCATACCCTCTGATCCCCTTAGCCACAAGGGCCACATCTAACCCTCTTAAATATAGCCAATGAACTGGCCTCAACTACCCTCTGTGGCAGAGAGTTCCAGAGATTCACCACTCTCTGTGTGAAAAAAAGTTTTTCTCATCTCGGTTTTAAAGGATTTCCCCCTTATCCTTAAGCTGTGACCCCTTGTCCTGGACTTCCCCAACATCGGGAACAATCTTCCTGCATCTAGCCTGTCCAACCCCTTAAGAATTTTGTAAGTTTCTATAAGATCCCCTCTCAATCTCCTAAATTCTAGAGAGTATAAACCAAGTCTATCCAGTCTTTCTTCATAAGACAGTCCTGACATCCCAGGAATCAGTCTGGTGAACCTTCTCTGCACTCCCTCTATGGCAATAATGTCCTTCCTCAGATTTGGAGACCAAAACTGTACGCAATACTCCAGGTGTGGTCTCACCAAGACCCTGTACAACTGCAGTAGAACCTTCCTGCTCCTATACTCAAATCCTTTTGCTATGAAAGCTAACATACCATTCGCTTTCTTCACTGCCTGCTGCACCTGCATGCCTACTTTCAATGACTGGTGTACCATGACACCCAGGTCTCGCTGCATCCCCCTTTTTCCTAATCGGCCACCATTTAGATAATAGTCTGCTTTCCTGTTTTTGCCACCAAAATGGATAACCTCACATTTATCCACATTATACTGCATCTGCCAAACATTTGACCACTCACCCAGCCTATCCAAAGCACCTTGCAGTCTCCTAGCATCCTCCTCACAGCTAACACTGCCCCCCAGCTTAGTGTCATCCGCAAATTTGGAAATATTGCCTTAAATTCCCTCATCCAGATCATTAATATATATTGTAAATAGCTGGGGTCCCAGCACTGAGCCTTGCGGTACCCCACTAGTCACTGCCCGCCATTGTGAAAAGGACCCGTTTACTCCGACTCTTTGCTTCCTGTTTGCCAGCCAGTTCTCTATCCACATCAATACTGAACCCCGAATGCCGTGTGCTTTAAGTTTGTATACTAATCTCTTATGTGCGACCTTGTCGAAAGCCTTCTGGAAGTCTAGATACACCACATCCACTGGTTCTCCCCTATCCACGCTACTAGTTACATCCTCGAAAAATTCTATAAGATTCGTCAGACATGATTTACCTTTCGTAAATCCATGCTGACTTTGTCCAATGATTTCACCACTTTCCAAATGTGCTGCTATCCCATCTTTAATAACTGACTCTAGCAGTTTCCCCACTACCGATGTTAGACTAACTGGTCTGTAATTCCCCGTTTTCTCTCTCCCTCCCTTCTTAAAAAGTGGGGTTACGTTTGCTACCCGCCAATCCTCAGGAACTACTCCAGAATCTAAAGAGTTTTGAAAGATTATTACTAATGCATCCACTATTTCTGGAGCTACTTCCTTAAGTAATCAGATACTTTTCCCATCTGTCCTTCGAGATCTTTATCATTAGCTCATGTTCCCAATCTTCTCTTAGTGCTTCTGTTGAGGGTAATTCTCTATTTAATATATTATTATAAAAGTATGATATTAGTTTTTGTGAATCAGCCTTAATATTCATTGCTTCTTCCAAAGGGTCTAAAAATATAGTTTGAAATCTATGTATATATTTCTTCATAAAGTCACATATCTGTATATATTTAAAATATTGATTATCCTTCAGTTTAAATTTTAATTTTAAATGTTGAAATTATAGCAGTTTGCCCAATTCATACATATCCCCTACTTTCCTAATCCCCAGTCTATCCCATTGTTGATATGTTTTGTCGATGAGAGATGGTTTGAATGCGGGGTTGTTCAATAGTGGGGTTAGTACTGATAGATTATTTAATTTCAAGGATACTTTTATTTGTTTCCAAATTCTTATTGTATTGTGAATAATTGGGTTCTTCTTATATATTATACTATTCAATTTTATCGGTGAGAGCAAGATCGTTCCTATATCGTGCGGATAGCACTCCTCTTTCTACATTCTTATCCACTCCAACTGCTGAGTGGAACTATCCAACCAGTACATTATGTTCTTAATATGCACTGCCCAGTAGTAATACATAAAGTTAGGTAATGATAAACCCCCAACTTCTTTAGGTTTACACAAATGCTTTCGTTGAATTCTGTGTGCTCTGTAATCCCATATAAAATTAGTGATAGTAGAATCTAGTTTTTTGAAAAAGTATTTTGGAATATATATTGGGATCGCTTGAAACAAATATATTAATTGTGGTAAGAAAGTCATTTTTATAGCGTTAATTCTACCTATCAATGAGAGCGGGAGCGTTTTCCAAAATTTAATCATATCATTCAATTTATTTAATAGTGGCATAAAATTGGCACTAAATAATGATTTGTGTCTTCTCGTAATTTGAATACCCAGATACTTGAATTTTTCTGTTGCAATTTTGAAGAGGAATTTTAGTAAGTGTCTCGAATCCTGTGGTTTTAAAGACATCATTTTGCTTTTATTCCAATTTATTCTATATCCTGAAAAAGAGCCGAATTCCTCAATTAATGTTAATAATGTGGGTATACTCGTTTGTGTATTAGTAATATATAAGAGGATATCATCAGCATATAATGAAATTTTAGTCTTTGAGTCCTTAGTGTTATATCCGTGAATATTCGGGTGATTTCTAATCCTTTCGGCCAGCGGTTCTATCATAAGGGCAAATAGCAATGGTGATAAGGCACAACCTTGATTCATAGCTTTAATTGAAAAAGTGTGACTTCCAGACTTAATTCATGAACAAGAACCAAGACAATATTCTACTCCAATTTCAAATGACTGAAAATAAGAAATTAATTCACTTACAATTTTAGGTGCTGGGGCTGCAAGATTTAAACTATTCAAAGAGACTTCAAGTCCATTTTGTGCACACCCTACAAGCTTTAAGGCAACAAAAAATTCCTAAAGGAAATAAAACAACAAAATCAATTTATCACATCATCACACCAGTTGCAGTCACCAGAACATCCTATTTCCACTTCTAGAAAATTGCCTAATCCAAAACGTGCCTTGGCTCATCTGACACTGAAATTCTTAGCCACATCTTTTTACTCCGAAAAGTGACTGTCAAATTAGCCTTCCAAATTACAATAATCTTGCGGTCGCTTATAATTCTCCTTCCTGACTCCTGACTGGCACCAAGTCCAGTTCATACATTAACCCATGCCTGCTTTCCTACGCCAGTTTCCTCTTAATCAAATGTCTCGCCCTTCAATTCTCATTGTGTTTTGGACAATAGACAATAGACGCACGAGTAAGGCACTTCGAAACAGCACCGCAATTCAATGTGATCATGGCTGATCATCCCCAATCAGTACCCCGTTCCTGCCTTCTCCCCATATCCGCAGACTCCGCTATCTTTAAGAGCCCTATCTAGCTCTCTCTTGAAACTATCCAGAGAACCGACCTCCACCGCCCTCTGAGGCAGAGAATTCCAGACTCACAACTCTGTGTGAAAAAGTGTTTCCTCATCTCGGTTCTAAGATATTAAGATCTCCGCTCTAAAAATATTTTCCAAATTCATCTTTGATCTTGCCCTTCCTGATTTGTGTAATCCCTTTGTGCTCCTCCAGCATACAAGTATTTCTCCAATTATGTTCTCGAGCGTGCCCAATTTAATATCTTCAACCAATGAGGATCAGGCCATCAGTTGGAATGCCCCATGCTTAATTCCCTCTCAAAATCTTTCCACCTCTCCATCTTTCTTTCCCCCATTTAAAACATTATTCGGAAGCTATATTTTTGAACAAGATTTTGATCTAATATTACGCATTCGTGTTTTTTTTCTGTAATTCTTTAGCTACATTAAAAGCACAACATGAAAATTTACAGTTAATGCTGTAAACATATAAATAAATCCAGGTTTCCACAACCTATTCCAAATGTAATGTTTAAATACCTGTTTATTTAAAAAGCCCTTTGCATCTGCATCAGCTAAATCCCATATCTGAAAAAGAAATGCATTAAACACATTGAAATCATTGTGCAACATAATAAAATATCATTGCTGTCTGATTTGTGTTAACATGCACTTTTGCAGCATTCCATAGCACTCGAAAATCTAGGGTGAAGTTCAGAAAAATAAGGCTAAATCCATTCATTGAATCACTGAGGAATATTAGCAGACGTTTCCCAAATCTAGATGTACTAGAGCCATATTATTTTTGTCTTTGCTTTAAAGAAGTCCGTGAATCATCCATTTTGGTTGCATTAGTCAACAACCCCAGATGTGATTTGTTAGAGGATTGTTAAAAGAATCACAATTTAAATACAAAGGATTTGATAGATTATGACCAAGGCAATATTTATGTTGTCTACTACAAAGAAAGGCAATTACTAGAATCATACAACATGGAAACAGGCATTTGAGCCCAACTTACCAATGCCAACAAAGATGCTACATTTAAGATAGTCCCATTTGCCTGCACCTGGAACATAGCCCTCTAAATTTTGCAGCACATTATCCCACCTTCCCAATTTAAATAAATTAATTTATGTTTGGCTTGGCCTTAATCTTTCCTGTCGATGTTCCTCATCAAATATCTTTTAAATGTTATCAGTCCTGTCTCAACTACTTAATCTGGCAGCTTGTTCCATATACTCTTTACCTTCTGTGTGAAAATGTTGCCTCTACAGTTCCTATTACATTGATCCCCTCTTCTTCTTAAATCTATATCCTCGAATTCTCAATTCTACCCTTGGATAAGGCTCTGCGCATTCACCTTATCTATTCCCCTTATGATTTTATACACCTCTACAAGTTCACTACAAGATGAGCTTTCTCCTGGTGCACTGGTTTCCTCCCCCATTCCAAAGACTTGTCAGTCTGTAGGTTAATTGGCTTACATAAATTGCTCCTAGTGTAGGGTGTGGATGAAAAAGTGGTCACAAGGAAAACGCGCAAACTCCATACAGACAGCACCTGAGGTCATAATCAAACCCAGGTCTCGGTAAAACACCAACTCTACCGCTGTGCCACCCTAAAAAGCAGCTATTGAAATTCAAAGACAACTGTAAAGTAACACGTTTTGATTAAAAATTAAATAAAACTAATGAACCAGACTTGATAGTAAACATAATGTCATGAGATACAAATGACAATGGGATGCTAGATGATTTGACGCACTCAGGTATCCTAAGAGGCAATTAGCCTTGTAAAACACCTATTCATCCTCAACCTGACTTTGGTTTACATCACTAAAAGCAAAATGCAGATGCTAGAAATTAAACAGAGCATGCATACAAAAAGAGCACTCTTTTATTTTACGAGGACCATGTAACTTGTATATTAACAAGTAATTAATCAAGGTCTCCTACTTAAACAGCAAGAAGCTTTTAGATTTACATTATCGCAATGCCACTACGCATCTGTGGCTCACAAAAAGGAATACATTAAACCACAGAGTAGCATGCCAATGGTCATGAAACCAGCAGTCACAATAACTAAAAAAATGTCATAGATTTTCATAGCTGTTCTATCTGTTCTTAAATTTGAAAAAGCTTCTTCATCAAACTTTATTTCCCTCACTATGTCTGATTTAACTCAAAATCAGCTTATTTATTTACTGTCATTTAGTTTTTACCAAGTCATATAACAATAACCATATAACCATATAACAATTACAGCACGGAAACAGGCCATCTCGGCCCTACAAGTCCGTGCCGAACAATTTTTTCCCTTAGTCCCACCTGCCTGCACTCATACCATAACCCTCCATTCCCTTCTCATCCATATGCCTATCCAATTTATTCTTAAATGATACCAACGAACCTGCCGCCACCACTTCCACTGGAAGCTCATTCCACACCGCTACCACTCTCTGAGTAAAGAAGTTCCCCCTCATGTTACCCCTAAACTTCTGTCCCTTAATTCTGAAGTCATGTCCTCGTTTAAATCTTCCCTATTCTCAAAGGGAAAAGCTTGATCACATCAACTCTGTCTATCCCTCTCATCATTTTAAAGACCTCTATCAAGCCCCCCCTTAACCTTCTGCGCTCCAGAGAATAAAGACCTAACTTATTCAACCTATCTCTGTAACTTAGTTGTTGAAACCCAGGCAACATTCTAGTAAATCTCCTCTGTACTCTCTCTATTTTGTTGACATCCTTCCTATAATTGGGCGACCAAAATTGTACACCATACTCCAGATTTGGTCTCACCAATGCCTTGTACAATTTTAACATTACATCCCAGCTTCTATACTCAATGCTCTGATTTATAAAGGCTAGCATACCAAAAGCTTTCTTTACCACCCTATCTATATGAGATTCCACCTTCAAGGAACTATGCACGGTTATTCCCAGATCCCTCTGTTCAACTGTATTCTTCAATTCCCTACCATTTATCATGTACGTCCTATTTTGATTTGTCCTGCCAAGGTGTAACACCTCACATTTATCAGCATTAAACTCCATCTGCCATCTTTCAGCCCATTTTTCCAAATGGCCTAAATCACTCTGTAGACTTTGGAAATCCTCTTCATTATCCACAACACCCCCTATCTTGGTATCATCTGCATACTTACTAATCCAATTTACCACCCCTTCATCCAGATCATTGATGTACATGACAAACAACAAAGGACCCTACACAGATCCCTGAGGCACCCCACTAGTCACCTGCCTCCAACCCGACAAACAGCCATCCACCATTACCCTTTGGCTTCTCCCATTCAGCCACTGCTGAATCCATCTTGCTATTCCTGCATTTATACCCAACAGTTTAACCTTCTTAACCAACCTTCCATGAGGAACCTTGTCAAAGGCCTTGCTAAAGTCCATATAGACAACATCCACTGCTTTACCCTCGTCAATTTCCCTAGTAACCTCTTCAAAAAATTCAAGAAGATTAGTCAAACATGACCTTCCAGGCACAAATCCATGTTGACTGTTCCTAATCAGACCCTGTTTATCCAGATGCTTATATATATTATCTCTAAGTATCTTTTCAATTAATTTGCCCACCACTGAAGTCAAACTAACAGGTCTATAATTGCTAGGTTTACTCTTAGAACCCTTTTTAAACAATGGAACAACATGCGCAGTACGCCAATCCTCGGGGACTATTCCCGTTTCTAATGACATTTGAAATATTTCTGTCATAGCCCCGGCTATTTCTACACTAACTTCCCTCAATGTCCTAGGGAATATCCTGTCAGGACCTGGAGACTTATCCACTTTTATATTTTTCAAAAGTGTCAGTACTTCTTTTACTTTGAAACTCATAGTATCCATAACTACTCTACTCGTTTCTCTTACCTCACATAATTCAATATCCTTCTCCGTGGTGAATACCGAAGAAAAGAAATTGTTCAATATCTCCCCCATCTCTTTTGGCTCTGCTGATAGCTGCCCACTCTGTTTCTCCAATGGACCAATTTTATCCCTCGTTAGCCTTTTGCTATTAATATAGCTGTAGAAACCCTTTGGATTTACTTTCACCTTACTTGCCAAAGCAACCTCATATCTTCTTTTAGCTTTTCTAATTTCTTTCTTAAGATTCTTTTTACATTCCTTATACTCCACAAGCACCTCATTTACTTCATGCTGCCTATAATTATTGTAGATCTCCCTCTTTTTCCAAACAAGATGTCCAATTTCCCTTGAAAACCAGGGCTCTTTCCAATTTTTACTGTTTCCTTTCAACCGAACAGGAACATAAAGATTCTGTACTCTTAAAATTTCCCCTTTAAATATCCACCATTTCTCTTCTACATCTTTCCCATAAAACAAAATGTCCCAGTCCACTCCTTTTAAATCATCTCGCATCTCATCAAAGTTAGCCTTTCTCCAATCAAAAATCTCAACCCTAGGTCCAGTTCTGACCTTCTCCATAATTATATTGAAACTAATGGTATTGTGATCACTGGACCCGAAGTGCTCCCCAACGCATACCTCCGCCACCTGTCCCGTCTCATTTCCTAACAGGAGGTCCAGCACTGCCCCTCCTCTAGTAGGTACCTCTATGTATTGCTGCAAAAAACTATCCTGCACACATTTTACAAACTCCAAACCATCCAGCCCATTTACAGAATGTGTTTCCCAGTCTATGTGTGGAAAGTTGAAATCTCCCACAATCACTACCTTGTGCTTACTACTAATATCTGCTATCTCCTTACATATTTGCTCTTCCAATTCTCGTTCCCCATTTGGCGGTCTATAATACACCCCTATAAGTGTTGCTACACCTTTCCCACTTCTCAGTTCCACCCAAATAGCCTCCCTAGATGAGCCCTACAATCTATCCTGCCAAAGCACTGCTGTAATATCTTCCCTGACTAGCAATGCAACACCACCTCCTCTTGCCCCTCCAATTCTATCACACCTGAAGCAACGAAATCCTGGAATATTTAGTTTCCAATCACAGCCCTCCTGCAACCATGTTTCACTGATCGCCACAACATCATACTTCCAGGTGTCTATCCAGACTCTAAGCTCATCCACCTTTCTTACAATGCTCCTAGCATTAAAATATGCACATTTAAGAAACCCCCCATCTCTTCTTCTCTGTTTATTTCCTTTTTTTTCTTTCTCCTCGTGTCCGAGTGCTTCCCTTTTCTGCTTCCTGCCTCCCATTCTGTCTACTAGCTTTCTCTATTTGAGTCCCTCACCCCAACCATTCTAGTTTAAAGTCTCCCCAGTGACCTTTGCAAATTTCCCCGCCAGGATGTTGGTCCCCCTCGGGTTCAAGTGCAACCCATCCTTTCTGTACAGGTCCCACCTTCCCCAAAAGAAGTCCCAATGATCCAGAAACTTGAATCCCTGCCCTCTGCACCAGTCTTTCAGCCACGCATTTATCCTCCACCTCGCTCCATTCCTACTCTCACTGTCGCGTGGTACAGGCAGTAATCCTGAGATTGTTACCTTTTTGTTCCTTTTCCTTAACTCTCCTCCCAACACCCTAAATCCTCCCTTCAGGACCTCTTCACTTTTTTTACCTATGTCATTTGTACCAATATGTACCACGACCTCAGGCTCCTCTCCCTCTGATTTCAGGATATCTTGGATGCGTTGAGACACGTCCGAGACCTTGGCACCAGGGAGGCAGACCACCATCCTGGACTCCTGACTGCGTCCACAGAAACGCCTATCCGACCCCCTAACAATAGAGTCCCCAATTACTATTGCCCTCTTCTTTTTTTCCCTACCTTTCGGAGCAACAGGGCCGGTCTCTGTGCTGGAGGCCCGTCCGCTGTTGCTACCCCCGGGTAGGCTGTCATCCTCATCCGTACTCAAACAGGAGTACTTATTTGCAAGGTGTACCGACATTGGAGTACTCCCTCGTTCCTGCCTCTGCCCCTTGCCCTTCCTTAGCGTGACCCACATGTCTCTCTCCCGTGGTTTTGGAGTGACCACCTCCCTATAACTCCCCTCTATGACCTCGTCACTCTCCCTGACCAGACAGAGGTCATCAAGCTGCTGCTCCAGGAACCTAATACGGTCCCTTAGGAGCCCCATCTCTCTGCACCTGGTGCAGATGTGGACGTCTGGAGGGCCATCCGACACCATGACCTCCCACATCTGACATCCAGAACAGTACACTGCTCTGACTGTCATTCTCTCGCCTTACCCTGGATCCGATACCAGTATAATACAATAGAAACTGCTGGGAGAAATCAGCAGGTATCTGACACAAACAGCTGCTCCCTCTTGCCCTTTAAACTGTACCTTTATTATATAAACAAAAAGCACTGTACCTTTAGCCCACTGTACCCTTAGCTCACTGTACCTTTACTAATGCACTGTACCTTTAGTCCACTGTACCTTTAACTCACTGTACCTTTAGCCCACTGTACCTTTAGCCCACTGTACCTTTAGCCCACTGTACCTTTACTAAAGCACTGTACAAGTCATATTAGTTAAATGAGATAGTTGTTGGTCCCAGCATATTGTTATCAGTTCACCCATGCAGCAATTTAGGATGCAGATAATTTCAGCTGACCTTTTCATCTGAATAATTTCACAAATTAATAAATAGCAAAAATAACAAGATGAGTATTTCACTAACCCAATGCAATAATAACTGCAACGGTCATAGAGTTACATTAGATAGTGGTGGAAGAGTAATAAGGTTTTTATGCTGCAGTTCACAACATACAAATCAAAACCAAAACGTTTCAACCAAAGATGACTCCGTTATAACAAGATGAGAGGCAAATCAAAAAACGTAAAAAAGCAGTGACAAAACAGGGACAAAGGAAAGATTAGGAGGAAACAAGATTATTTTTTTTAAATAGGGTTAATGTTACAGTTAATTAACTATTTAGCATAATGAATAATTTATTCACTACATTATTGTATGACCTACAGACAATGAGACTAATGCATCAATTATTTATTTAGGCCCAGAATAAGGTTCAGGAAGCATACATTCAACAAGAGAAAGCAGTACCTTTCCAAGTACGAGATCTGACAGGCCAGACCTTTTCAGAAATGAGGCAGCTTCTGCTGCTCCAACTCTCCCACTGTTTGTTGAATCGATCTGCAGAAATAAGGAACAAGATATTGCAAAAAAATATTGAAATTAGTTTTAGGCAAGGCTCTGATCAAAGCGCATAAATGCTTATAACAGAATGTCCTATGTTGGCCATTTAATGGATGATATCCCAATGTACGAAGAAGATTGAGATTCTTTTATCTTGAGGGTTAGGGATTTGGCTAGTGACCTCATCCCCCAGCACTATCTGCCCCTCCTCCTCACCTTCCCTCTTCTTTTCCCTCTCCTTCTCCCCTCCCCCACTACCTCCCTCTCCTTTCTCCTACTCAGTCACTCCCTCCCTCCATAACATCTCTCCCTCCCTGCTCCCCCACTCCTCATCTCCCCCCATCCCATCCCTCCACAATGAAAATTGTGATTTTTTTTAAATAAAAGCTCACTCTATCAAACCCCCCACTCACAATTTTTAATGTAAATGAGATTTGAGATCCCATTGTGACATCATTGTGATGCGATGAAGGGCAGGGCAAGTGAAAGTGTTGAAAAGTGGCTTTTGTAAAGTTTAAAATGTGAATAACCTGTAAAATATAACATCAATCCGAAAGAAACTTGCCACAGCACACCCCAGGCAATGGTGAGTAAGGTGGGCCAAAAATTGTAACGCTTTCGTGTACTGTTTTTGGCGTCGTTTCAACACACACATACACACACACACACACACTCAACACACACACAAGATCAGAGTTTTAGTATTATATAGATAGATTCTTGTCGCTATCCAAATCTAAAGTCCAAATTCAAAAGAAATTTGACTTAGGATCCACTGACAAGCTAATCCTGTCCGAAAACAATGTATACATATACATGCCTTTTCCAATGCAGTCATTGGCAATAACGGACTGGAAACCTTAATGAAACAATGTTTGGTCTCCCTTGGTCAATTTATTCTTAAACCATCAAAGCCCATCGTAATGTGCTTCTAAAAATTCTACATCCACTAGCTGACCAGGAACTTGTTGTTTTATACCACTCAGTAGCCCAATCAGGTGGGAGAGTTAATAAATAAACCAGAAAACTGTACATTAATGTTGACACACAAAAACGTAGTGCATATTACTTGCACTATTCCATTTCCTTCAGAATTAAACTGAAAGAAAAATTTAAATGTGTCAATCCAAAATAAATCTCTGCATAATTATTTTTTCGTTTGTGATTGATCATTTTTCTCTCCATAGCAATGAATCTGACAGTAAAGAACAAATGATCTAGTTAAAATTAATATTAAGAGGTTTGCGTGGAATAACATAAGTTCCAGGAGGTAAATTGATGTATTTGCAATAGCTGGATGCACAGATAAAATTTAATAAGCTGCCCTATGTTTGAACTGTTATCATTACAAATGAAAATACATAACACAACTTAGTTTTTAAAATCGGTAAAATATTTTTGCAGAATTGATGTGGTCGTTGATTATTCATGTTAAATAAGGGTGTCAAGGGTTACAGGGAGAAGGCAGGAGAGGGAAAGATGGAAAAATAGATTAGCCACGATCGAATGGCAAAGCACACTCGATGGGACAAATGGCCTAATTCTGCTCCTATGTCTTAATTCTTGTAAACCTGGGTGGTTTCTGCATACTTTAATAGTTTATAATGTTCACCAAATTGTCAATGAACTGTTAAACACTTAACTGTTAAGAGTCAACCACATTAGTGGATGTGGAATCGCATATCGGCCTAATCATGTAAAGATGGCAGATGTTCCTGAAAGCCATTAGTGAACCTGCCTTCATTCTGCCAGTCTATTCATCAGCATCAACTCTTCTTTACTGCAGGTACCAATACACTTTGACTTCTTTAACAAACAAAAATCTATCGATCACATTCTGAAATACACAGTGTATAAGATTTGTACCGAGCTTCTTAATCCAGGTTTTGAAAAGCAATATAATTCTGCTTTAGTTAACTTCACTGGATCGAATGACCTCAATAAACATTTAGCAAGTTGTATCAGGTAGAAAGCGGTAATAAAAGGTTTGCATGCATTTTCCCATCCCTTAGCACAAGATTCAGCAGTCAAGGAAGGTTTAGCCTGCAAATTTATTCTCTCTCCTAGTTATAAAGACCCAAATCGGTTTCTGTTTATGCACCTTATTTTACGGGATAACGAATCCTCATATAGAAACATAGAAATTAGGTGCAGGAGTAGGCCATTCGGCCCTTCGAGCCTGCACCGCCATTCAATATGATCATGGCTGATCATCCAACTCAGTATCCCGTACCTGCCTTCTCTCCATACCCTCTGATCCCCTTAGCCACAAGGGCCACATCTAACTCCCTCTTAAATATAGCCAATGAACTGGCCTCGACTACCCTCTGTGGCAGGGAGTTCCAGAGATTCACCACTCTCTGTGTGAAAAAAGTTCTTCTCATCTCGGTTTTAAAGGATTTCCCCCTTATCCTTAAGCTGTGACCCCTTGTCCTGGACTTCCCCAACATCGGGAGCAATCTTCCTGCATCTAGCCTGTCCAACCCCTTAAGAATTTTGTAAGTTTCTATAAGATCCCCTCTCAATCTCCTAAATTCTAGAGAGTATAAACCAAGTCTATCCAGTCTTTCTTCATAAGACAGTCCTGACATCCCAGGAATCAGTCTGGTGAACCTTCTCTGCACTCCCTCTATGGCAATAATGTCCTTCCTCAGATTTGGAGACCAAAACTGTACGCAATACTCCAGGTGTGGTCTCACCAAGACCCTGTACAACTGCAGTAGAACCTCCCTGCTCCTATACTCAAATCCTTTTGCTATGAAAGCTAACATACCATTCGCTTTCTTCACTGCCTGCTGCACCTGCATGCCCACTTTCAATGACTGGTGTACCATGACACCCAGGTCTCGCTGCATCTCCCCTTTTCCTAGTCGGCCACCATTTAGATAATAGTCTGCTTTCCTGTTTTTGCCACCAAAATGGATAACCTCACATTTATCCACATTATACTGCATCTGCCAAACATTTGCCCACTCACCCAGCCTATCCAAGTCACCTTGCAGTCTCCTAACATCCTCCTCACAGCTAACACTGCCCCCCAGCTTAGTGTCATCCGCAAACTTGGAGATATTGCCTTCAATTCCCTCATCCAGATCATTAATATATATTGTAAATAGCTGGGGTCCCAGCACTGAGCCTTGCGGTACCCCACTAGTCACTGCCTGCCATTGTGAAAAGGACCCGTTTACTCCTACTCTTTGCTTCCTGTTTGCCAGCCAGTTCTCTATCCACATCAATACTGAACCCCCCAATGCCGTGTGCTTTAAGTTTGTAAACTAATCTCTTATGTGGGACCTTGTCGAAAGCCTTCTGGAAGTCCAGATACACCACATCCACTGGTTCTCCCCTATCCACGCTACTAGTTACATCCTCGAAAAATTCTATAAGATTCGTCAGACATGATTTACCTTTTGTAAATCCATGCTGACTTTGTCCAATGATTTCACCACTTTCCAAATGTGCAACTATCCCATCTTTAATAACTGATTCTAGCAGTTTCCCCACTACCGATGTTAGACTAACTGGTCTGTAATTCCCCGTTTTCTCTCTCCCTCCCTTCTTAAAAAGTGGGGTTACGTTTGCTACCCGCCAATCCTCAGGAACTACTCCAGAATCTAAAGAGTTTTGAAAGATTATTACTAATGCATCCACTATTTCTGGAGCTACTTCCTTAAGTACTCTGGGATGCAGCCTATCTGGCCCTGGGGATTTATCGGCCTTTAATCCATTTAATTTACCCAACACCACTTCCCGGCTAACCTGGATTTCACTCAATTCCTCACTCAATTCCTCCAACTCCTTTGACCCGCGGTCCCCTGCTATTTCCGGCAGATTATTTATGTCTTCCTTAGTGAAGACGGAACCAAAGTAGTTATTCAATTGGTCCGCCATATCCTTGTTCCCCATGATCAACTCACCCGTTTCTGACTGCAAGGGACCTACATTAACTAATCTCTTTCTTTTCACATATCTATAAAAACTTTTGCAGTCAGTTTTTATGTTCCCTGCCAATTTTCTTTCATAATCTATTTTTCCTTTCCTAATTAAGCCCTTTGTCCTCCTCTGCTGGTCTCTGAATTTCTCCCAGTCCTCCGGTATGCTGCTTTTTCTGGCTAATTTGTACGCATCATCCTTCGCTTTGATACTATCCCTGATTTCCCTTGTTATCCACGGATGCACTACCTTCCCTGATTTATTCTTTTGCCAAACTGGGATGAACAATTTTTGTAGTTCATCCATGCAGTCTTTAAATGTCTTCCATTGCATATCCACCGTCAACCTTTTTAGAATTAATTGCCAGTCAATCTTGGCCAATTCACGTCTCTATATCTATTTTTATTAAATTAATTGCATTCATAATGTCTGCTGCCCAGTTATAGGATATCATGTATCCACCACCCATCTGATTCTGCCTCAACTACAAAGCATTCCACGTTCCAACAACCACCAGTTATAAAAACTTCCCTACATATGCTCCTCAATCCTCTCCAACTTGTTGATGAAGGGCAGGGCAATCCCAATCTTCCCATCAAAACACTTTCACCATTCCTCACATTTCTTCCGTTTTAAAATTCACAAAGTCTCCTCTGAGCCTCTCTTGCAACAATAAAGTGCTCCCACCCCTTCAAGATTCTCTTCATTATAAATTCCAAACACTGACCTGGTCTACTGTGCAAGTGCCAGGCAGCCACAGCACTTCAATTCACCCTTATTTTTAGACCAAGTAAAGAGTAAAAACTAGCCATATTATCCATTCGTCTATTGCCCATTGATCTCTGCTTGCAATTGTATGAGTGCAAATTTGTCACAAAGATATAACTGGATCCCACTCTCATTGTCTTGCAATCTAACTCAAGGTTGATGCAGTCAGATAGAAAAGTGTATTAAAAAGTTCAAATAACAATAAAAATGTACCAACAGGCAAAATTGTGCTCTCAAAAGAGAAAATAAAGATAGGAAGAAAAGCAAACATAAAATGTACAGGGCATTGTAGATTTCAGATCCAGTCTCCTTGGATTGAGGCCCCAAAGATTTCATACATATGCATCATTCTACAGTCAGTGCAGATAGATATGTTCAAACATTTATAAGAATTTACCGCCACAGGCATAGAACTAAAACTCAATTTACCTGACGATAATACTTTTCATATAATGGGTTTCCACCTGAAAGCTGTAAAAAGAAACAAAAAACAATGAGTATTCATAAACAAAACAGTGCACTTTAATCAACAGTACAATTTTTTCTGCCTGTGGCCACCAAAAATTAATGTCTTGATTAATAAAATAATTTAAACTTTGACTGTTGGAACCAGAGAACCATCACTGCTAGGTTAAAAAAAAGTAAACAGAAAACTGTGGGTGCATGCACAAGGGTCATTGCAGCAATTCTGATTCGGTGTATCAAAGCCAAGTGTATGCAAAGCCAAAATCCCATAAATCAATGCAAGGCAGGAACAGACCACTGCAATCAGAAATTAACCCACATCTCACTAGAACGAAAGCATTAACACCCTCCCACTCTCTTTTCTTTGACCGGCTGAGTGATATCAACATTTTCTGCTTTTATTTGAGTTTCTTAGTACACAATTTATTTGCATAATTCTTATGCTGATACAAATTACCATTAATTAAAATGCAGTAAAACTCCAATAATCCAGCACGTTAATTACTTTGGCAGTGCTGGACCACTGGATGTTATTCTTCACAATATCCTCTTGCAGCTGGTGACTTCTTACAAGCCCTTCCACACTGAAGAAGAGTCATTAGCTGAGAACTTGAGCCTCAAGTTCTCAGAGTACCTTTCCTTGGCAGCTCTGATTCCCCTTCTCAGCTTGTACTTGGCCTGTCTGAAGAGGTCTGCACCCACACTCCTGTGACCTCATCATTAGACTGGTGGAGCTGTCTGGGTTCTGATGTAAACCAGGGCTTGTCATTGTTGAACCTGATCCGGGTCCTAGTGGGAATGCAACTGTCCTCACAAAAGCTGATATAAGATGTCACAGTGTCTGTATATTCATCGAGGCTTGTGGTTGCTTCCCTGCACACATTCCAATCAGTGCAGTCAAAGCAGGACTGTAGGTTTTCAATACCCTCGCTTGTCCACTTTTTCCATTGTTCTGACCACAGGCTTAGCAGACTTTAGTTTCTGCCTGTAGGTTGGAATTAAATGAACTAAACAATGATCAGAGAATCCAAGAGCTGCTCTGGGAACAGAATGATACTTCTTGATTGTAGTATAACAATGATCGAGAATTCTCTCCAACCTGGCGGGGCAGGTAACGTGATGTCTGTATTTTTGAAGCTCTTGGCTGAGGTTATTCTTGTTCAAATCCCCCAAAACAATGACCATCGAGTCCGGGAAGTCACTTTCTACTCTCATTACCTGGTCAGTGAGTTGCGTTTGCGCCTCACGTACGCAGGTTTGCGAGGTGAGGGGATAAACTCCAGCGAGAATAAAAGAGGTAAATTCCCTCGTTGAATAAAAGGGTTTGTAATCTTTTTTTTTTAAATCCAGATTAGGAGAACAGAAGTTAGACAGTACCGTGATGTCGCTGGTTAGTATAGAAGCATATTCCACCACCTCTTGATTTCCCCGCTGCCTCTGCTTCGCAGTCCGCTCTGTGTAGTTGAAAGCCAGACAGTTGCGGCGCATTGTCCAGGGTCGACTCACACAGCCAGGTTTCGGTGAAATACAGGGCACGAGTCCTTATTTGTTTGGCATAGCTGTTGCAGTTCATCCACTTTGTTGTTGAGAGAACGTAGATTTGCAAGGAATATACTCGGGAGCGGTGTGGGTAATCCTCATCGCCGTAGTCAGGCGAGTGCTCCAGAGCGCTTCCCCAGGTCCCCTCCGACTCAAGATCTTGAACACAGCCACAGCTCCGCCGACGAGTATGTCCAAATAACCCAGTGAGTGAGAGAAATCCAGAACAATGTTTGGAGGTACTGAATATCTGATGTAAATGAGTATCTCTCATATTAAAGTGAGCTTTGTGGGATTTTCAGTCGACACAAACGAACAAACAGACAAAACAGCAAGGAGCAGGATTAAGAGATAGCTCAAATCATACTACCTCCTCTGGGGAATTTCTTCAGACAATAAATGATGAAATAATCTAGATTTGTTTAAATATAATTAAAATGGTGGTCTCACCAACGGTGATCATTAAAGTCATCTGTTTTATTAACATCCTTCCAAGAAATAAATTTATTCTTCTCTTATCTGGCCTCAATTCCACAAATATGCTGATTCGTAACTGTTCTCTGAATTATATGGCCAGCTATGAGACGGGGGAAGGTATTAAATTAATATTTATCATCATTTATTTCTGAGGAGAAAATCATGAAATCTAAGAAATTGAGGCTTATGAGTTGTGATGTCTTAGACCATATTTGGTATCTCCTCAATACCAAAGATAAGGTATTTGTAGTTTTAAAGCACATTAAGGTGGACAAATCCCCAGGGCCTGTCCAAACACTTCCTCAGATCCTGTGAAAAACTCATGAAGAAACTGCAGATGCCTCTGCAAAGATATTTGCATCATCTTATGCCACAGGTGCAGTTCCAGAAGACTGGAGGATGGCTAATATTGAATTGTTATTTAGGATGGGCAGCAAGGACAAGCCAGGAAACAGCAGGCCAGTGATCTTGATATCAACAATGAGGAGTTGTTGGAGGGGATACCATGGGGCAGTATCTACCAACATTTAGTTAGTCAGGCCCGTCATTCGCTCGGACCCTTCTGAAGCAGCTGCACCAAAGATCCTATAGCTATAGGATCTTTGAGCTGCACCGCTCGGACCCGAACCTTGCTGCTTGTTGGCTGGCGAAGGAGGGAGGCGGTGGCGAGGAAATCCCGAACAGCCAAGGTAGCGGGGCGATGTTGTCCGAGGAGCGCTGACCCTCCTTCCTCCATACCTCGCCCTCCATACCTCGCCCCCCTTCTCTCTCTCTCTCGTATGCCCCCTGCACCGCCCCCCCCCCCTTATCCTGGGACCCCTCCTCTCCATCCCGCACTGATCCCCATTCCCGCCTCTATTCAGTCCTCACTGACATCCCCTGTGCTCCCCTCCCCATCTCCCCCACCCGCCAATCTATTCATCCTGCGCTGATCACCCTACCCACCTCGCATTGATTCTCCTGCCACCGCCCCCCCCCATCCACCCTACACTGGTTCCCCAATTCACCCTGTACTTACCCCTTTCCCATCCATCCTGCACTTCTCCTCCATCCACCCTGTACTGATTCCCCCATCCATCCTGTACTAATCCACGCATTCATCCCATACTGACCCACCCTCCATTTACCCTGCACCGTCCCCTCATTCATCCTGTAGTGGTCCCCCATTCATCCTGCACAGACCCTCCGATCCACACTGTACTGACCCCCCCCCCCCCCCACCATTCATCCTGTGCTGATCTCCTCCCCCCCCCCCCCCATCCATCCTGTACTGATCCTCCCATTCAAGAAGAATGGGGGGGAACAGTCTGAAGAAGGGTCGCGACCCGAAACGTCGCCTATTTCCTTCGCACCATAGATGCTGCCTCACCCGCTAAGTTTCTCCAGCACTTTTGTCTACCCCCATCCATCCCGTACTGATCCCCCCCATTCAACACCACTGACATCCCCGAGCTCTCCCCTCACAATTTTACCTACTCCAACCAACACGTACTAATTCACCTGCCTCAATCCATCCATTCTGCACCGACTGCATTCTAACCCCCCCCCCCCCATCTATCCACCCGCACTTTCACACACACACCCCTCCCTGACCCTATTGTCCTGGAAATGTCTTCAGAGCAAACATTGACTATGTTTGATAACGGAATGCAATCAAATGTGTTTTAATTCCCAATGTTATTATTTGTTTTAATCCATAAAGATAGATTAATTAAATTGTGAACACGTGAAACATTAAAACCGCAGTGTTCAATTGTCACTGCTGCCGTTGACACGTTAATACAGAATTCATTTTAACGGCAAATCAATGCTCTTAATATGGAGTATCAGTACTGTAGTTATTTAATGAGCAACATTCACAACTATACGTACGCATATATTAGCAATATTACAAAATTTTGAGATTTTTAAAATCAAGTCTGCAATTTATCCCATCAGATAAAGCATAAAAATAAGTTTAATTTGACACCTAATTCACTTTCATATCTCAATTATTAAAAAAAGTTATGGCCATTTTCATACTCGGAAATTAGCATCTTGTTCCCTATTGATTTTCTATGGACATAACAAAAAAGCTGTGATCATGGACAGTCAAAAGCCCATAACTTTCTTAAAAATTAAGAGAACTGAATGAAATTTTCAGTTATCATAGATTGAAGCATTCTGAAACAAATATAAAATAATCTTACTTGGATGACCTGAAATTAAAGCATATAATTAGTTAGTTACCTAATTGTAGCTAATTCCAAACTTCAATTACTAGATCTAAACATCTATCCATTTCTTAATAAATCATTAACATTTTTAAATAGCCAAAGTGTCCAAATAATATTCACAAATAATTCACAATAAAACCTACTATTTTTAACCTACTATAACAATTAAATAACGCCCTTAAAACTAATAATACCTCAAGCAAGGGAATCTTCCAGCGATTTTTCGTTAATAATTAACTAGGCTGAAAAACCTCGATTTGAACAGCCTAGGGAAAATCGCGTTTTAAACCCGCCCCCCTCTAAACGGCGCCAAAATCGCGCACACGGGCTGGGACAGATTTTCAGCGACACTTCAGGTACGTTTTGCAACATACCTACATATATGTTACCATGGTCCAGGATTTATTGACACAGGTTGATCATACGCTGAATAATCCAACCACATTTTTGTTTGGAAGTGGAAAGAACTAATAGAAATTGCATTAATTGCAATGTGTAAAAAGAGTTGAGATACTGTCTTATAATTTTGCTGCATGTCATTGTGGGATATATCATGTATTGATTGGTGAATATGTTTAGTTTGTGACTTTATTTGAAGCAGAAATATGTGAATGCTTCATTGAGTATAATTCTGACTGGTAATTACGCACTTCGTACGAGCACATTATCGCACGCGTCATGCAAGCCATCTTAAATGACCACCTAAACTGTCATTTGGCAACCTAAAAAGCTGCAAAGGTTGCCTAGCTGGCAACAGGGAAAAAAAGTTAAGCGAGAGCCCTGTAGTGGAGGTGGCTTTACGGTCTATTCCTGCTCTTATGCGAAGCACAAAGCAGAGTAATTTATTTATTGAGATAAAGCTATAAATTATATAATTATCTACTGGCTTTTATATTCTTTTCCACACCCCAACCCTGTACCTTCAACTCATTCACTCCCATTATATTTCAGGGGGGGGGGAAAAAAGAAGAAAAAAGAGGTGGAACAGAGAAAACGCAACAAAAAATCATTTTGTGCAAATAGGAATCTGGTAAATATAAATTTCCAATTCAAACTGTTTATTAGACTTCAGCTGCTTAATAATAGTTTGAAATCATTGAACTATATTTCTTTCTTTTTACGTTTTAATAAAATCAGCAAACACCTGCCATCAAAATATTAAATACTGGTTAAGTCCAGAACACAACTCCTAAATGGCAGCTTTAAAGTCTAAAGTATTACAAACATGCTGGATTAATTCTGTCCATCTACAATTCTGGATCTACTTCTCTATAATAGATTAGCACAATCACCAGACTGAATTTGTCTTTGTGGTTCTCGGTCACTTTTTTATGCTAATAATTTTAATTACACAACAAGAAGAACATATGGACGTGAGAGCCTGATATTAACAACTAAAAATTGTTCTATAACTTTAAAGCTCCTCAATTAAATAATTTTACAGCATCTGTATTATTCATTTTGCAATGTGCAAACTAATAGAACAAGAGGCCAACAAATCCCCCTCAATCTGATGGCTGGCACTCTGGGCTTAAATAAAATAGCTGCAGAGAAAGTGGGTTCCATAGGAGTGCTGATTGTAACCGACCAAAATTCCCTTATAGGCTGCAGAGAAACAGAGGATTACAAAAACTATGCCACTACTCCTTAAAAGGCTCAGGAAGTTCAACATGCCCTCAACAACCCTCACCAACTTCTACAGATGCACCATAAAAAAGAATTTTATTGGGATGCATCACACCATGATCGAGGGACAGCTCAATCCAAGACCGCAAGAAATTGCAGAGTTGTGGACGTAGCCCTGACCATAACACAAACCAACCTCCCTACCAATCACTCCAACTTCACTTAACATAGAAACATAGAAAATAGGTGCAGGAGTAGGCCATTCAGCCCTTCGAGCCTGCACGCCATTCAATATGATCATGGCTGATCATCCAACTCAGTATCCTGTACCTGCCTTCTCTCCATACCCCCTGATCCCTTTAGCCACAAGGGCCACATCTAACTCCCTCTTAAATATAGCCAATGAACTGGCCTCAACTACCTTCTGTGGCAGAGAGTTCCAGAGATTCACCACTCTCTGTGTGAAAAATGTTTTTCTCATCTCGGTCCTAAAGGATTTCCCCTTTATCCTTAATCTGTGACCCCCTTGTCCTGGACTTCCCCAACATCGGGAACAATCTTCCTGCATCTAGCCTGTCCAACCCCTTAAGAATTTTGTAAGTTTCTATAAGATCCCCCCTCAGTCTTCTAAATTCTAGCGAGTACAAGCCGAGTCTATCCAGTCTTTCTTCATTTGAAAGTCCTGACATCCCAGGAATCAGTCTGGTGAACCCTCTCTGTACTCCCTCTATGGCAAGAATGTCTTTCCTCAGATTTGGAGACCAAAACTGTACACAATACTCCAGGTGTGGTCTCACCAATACCCTGTACAACTGCAGTAGAACCTCCCTGCTCCTATACTCAAATCCTTCTGCTATTAACGCTGCTTCAGCAAGGCCATCGACATAATCAAGGACCAATCTCATCAGGGTCACTCCCTCTTGTCCCCTCTCCCATCAGGCAAGATATACAGATGTTTGAAAACACATACCTCCAGATTCAGGGCCAATTTCTTCCCAGCTGTTATCAGGCAACTGAATCGTCCTCTCACCAGCTGGAGTGCAGCCCTGACCTCCAAGCTACCTCATTGGAGACCTTCGAACTATCTTTACTTGGATTTTATGTTGCACTAAATGTTGTACCCTTTATCCATACACAGTGGACGGCTGAATAGCAATCATGAATAGTAATTTCTTTAACTGGATAACACACAACAAAACGTTTTTCACTGTACCGTGGTACATGTGACAATAATGATAAATAAATATTAACAAGAAATACAGACAGAATGCAGGAAAAAGTTCACAAAACATCTGTTATTGAGACACTATTGGAATTACAATTAAGAGGTATAAGACAGGCTTGTAGAAAATCTTAAGACAGTCAAGCAGAGTCAATTTCGCTTTATGAAAGGAATGTTGTGTTTCACAAACTGGCTAGACTTCTTTGAGAATATAATAGGGTGGATAAAGGCAACCAGTGAAGATCACAGAAAAGGTTACTGCACAAGAGGTGTTGAAGAGACACAAAAAACTGCAGATGCTGCAATCTTGAGTAAAACACAAACTGCTGGAAGAACTCAGTAGGTCCATCAAAGAAGAGTCCCAGCCTGAAACATTGTCCATTTCCACACGGATGCTACTTCTCCTGCTGAGTTCCTGCAGCAGTTTGATTATTGCTCAAGAGGTGTCAAGGGTTAAACATTGGCATGGACAGGGAAGTGACAAATGAACAGAAGACAATCTGGGTGATTTTTCAGATTGGCAATCAGTAATTAGAGTGCCAAAGAGATCTGTGCAGTGGCCTCAACTATTTACAATCATGAGGATTTCAACATAACACCAAGCACAATGCAGTCAAATTTTCTGATGGGTTAACAAGTTGTCTGGAGGACACAAAGGGCTTGTAAAGGGACATAGATTGGTCAAGTGAGTGGGTCAGTAGTTGACTGATAAAGTATAATGTGGGAAAATGAGGACACAAATGTGTCTAAAATGTGTAAAAACTATTACTCCAGTGGAAGGAAATACACAAAATGTTCATAAATTCATAAGTTATAGGAGCAGAATTAGGCCATTCACCCCATCGTCCATGCCACCATTCAATTATGACATCTATCTTTCCCATTTAATCCTATTTTCCTGCCTTCTCCCCAGACTTATTATAACCCTTACTTATTAAAAAGGAATCTGATACATAAGACAAAGTTGGCCTACAGCAAGTATTTAGGAAGGCTAATGGAATGTTGTCCTTTATCACAAGAGCTATAAATGAAGTTTTAATACATTTTTGTAGAGTGGTACTGAAACTGCATCTGCATCTGAACTATTATGGTGTCTGTATATAGAAGAAAGTAAAGATTGTTCTGCTACAATCCATATCACAAATTGGATGCAATGGAAGGATATACTAGCAAACACTACTTACTATTCATGGGCTGAATTGGTTATAACCCAATTTCGCTGGGAACTAGAAAACTATTTTGTTCATTAATATGCAGAAGAGGAGCACATCACTCTGACCTTGACGGAAAAGGAGGGTTGTGCAAGTAATAAATCTTTAAAAGTAGTGTAATAATCTTTCTGTAGCCCATATCAATGGTTGCATCAATCTGTTCAAAAGTGAAATTATTAATAGTTATTGTGGATGTGACATCACACTCTCACTATCCATACAAACAGTTTATAAATGATACAATAGCATTGTCCAAACAATGCTGGAATGCATATTGGCATAATTGGTGAGGGATGCATATTGGCATAATTGGCACCAGAGACCTGGGTCCGATTCTGACCTCGGGTGCTGTTTGTGTGGAGTTTGCACATTCTCCCTGTGACCGCTTGGGTTTAGTCCACGTGCTCTGGTTTCCTCGCACATCCCAAAGATGTGCAGGTTGTAGGTTAATTGACCTCTGTAAATTGTACTTAGTGTGAAGGAAGTGGATGCAAATGTGTTAAAATGTACAATTAGTGTAAACAGGTGAGCAATAAATGGCGTGAACTTGGTGAGCCAAGGGCCAGTTTAAATGCAGTATTCCTAAATTATTGTAGAACCGACAAGGGGTACCTTGCTCTATCCAGTAACAATAATACAATACATTCTTTAATCATACTACTGTACATAGCTGGATGCAGTCTGGAGAAACATTTTGTCTGAGTATTTTTCATTTTAGAAAATTGTTTAGGTTACAAGTTTTAAATAGTTTTCCTGGCTGTTCCTCATTCCAATGCATCATGATCCTAAGGCTATATGGAACTGCCTAATAATTCAAGTTTCGAGGGCGTAGACTAATCACTCAACCGGCTTGAATGTCAGGTATCAGTTTTTTTTAAACATACAAATATTTTAACTTGCGTGTTGTTGTTTTTTTAACATTCACACTCTAATTAAAAGTAATGTGCAAAACTCTGAAGAATGTCACCTAACAAATTAACTCAACATATTTGAAAATGTAGACCATATAATAAATTGAAATTAATATTTTTTTAATATTAGACTTTGAGATGCGCAATACACAAGATCACTACAATTGCAAACTCCAAGCAAGACATCAGATTCCCTCAAGAATCCCTTTTCCAAGCAAAATTTCCCATATGAGGTATTTACTCAAAAATGAAATTTATATTGCAAGATTGCACATTTTTAGCAACTTAGAATGACAAGCCGACCCAACTTTCAAGAATCAGGACAATGTTTCTTTTGGATTATTTCCAGAAAATAGTGATAAAGGACAACTATTTAAAATTGACAACTAAGTGTGAATCATTTAGAATTATTATGAAGATCTTCCTCTCAGTTGCCATTTGAACCTAACTTTCTTCTTAAAGTCCTACTGCTAGTTAATGGAAAAACTAGTATGAGCTGGGTAAGGGTACAATAATTTACAGTTGTGTCATAACATAGCAATGCTAAGATAGAAAGGTAAACCAAACAGTACAATTTACTGCTTGAAGGGCAGAATGAAAATCAGGGAAATTATTCTAAAATGATATTGAACCTTGGTTGGACGACAGTTGGAGTACTGCATACAATTCTAGTTACTGTATCACTGATATAGACACTGGAGGGAGTGCAAATAAGATTTACACGAACTTCACCAGAATTGAGAGGTGAGAGAATTGGGAGGAGTTTATACGAGAAAATGAACAGATTAGGTATTTTTCCTTTGAGGAAAAAACTGAGGTTTGAGCCAAAGAGGTTCTTAAAAGTACAAAAGATCTTGCTAGAATAAAGAGTGTGAAAATTTGAAAAATAATGCAAGAGCACAATTACAATGCCAAAAAATATAACAGTCAGCATAAAATCCAGGAGAAAATTCAGAAAAAAAGTTCATAAATTCATGTCACCGAAAGTGGTGATGCAGGTGAAGCAAGCTTTTGGCCTGCTTGCTTTGGGAAGGATATCAAGCACACGAGTACTCATAATGCAACTGTACAAGTGGTTGATGAGACCACATTTGGAGTGATTTGTGAATTTCTGGTCACCCAACAAGAGGAATAATGTCAGGAATAATTTGGAAAGTGAACAGAAGCAAAATGTTACCTGGACATGCAGGCTTGAGTTATTGCGAGATGCTGGGATTTTTTTCTTTGGAGCTTCAGAAGCTGAGGGGTGGCCTTATTGAAGTAGAATAAATCATGAGGGGCGTGGATAAAGTTAATGCTCATAGCCCAGATAGAGAATTATAGAACTAGAATGAATAGGTTAAGGTCAGAGGGGAGAGATACGAGAAGGATCTCAGGGGCACATTTTACACTCAGAAGATAGCACCAAAGGAAGCTATAGATGCAGATGCAATTATGACCATCAAATTTGGACAGCTATATGGATAAGAAGGGTTTAGAGCAACGGTTCTTAACCTGGGGGTCGTTTGGGGTTTTTCCGTGGGTCATGAAGGGGTTATAAATAACATATCAATTTGTTGAGCCCATTTATTTGGAACCTAACAAAGGTACATACCATACCACACAGTATTTTGTTCGCATATACGTGTACATATACGCACACGAACTGTGTGCGTTAGGAACCATGTCTGCCAAGAAGCACACGTATAGTGAAGCATTTCTCAAGTTCGGCTTCACATGCATTGTTCAAAAATCAGTGGTCAAGCCGCAATGTGTTATCTGTGCCAAGGTTTTGAGAAACGAGTGCACGAAGCCTAGCAAACTGAAGATCCATTTGGAGTCTTGTCACAGCGACCTGGTGGGAAAGGGCGTGGAAAAACAAAAAGAAGCCTCACTCAAGGGTTCCCGCATCAGTTCGATGGGTCACTGCACTCATCAAAATGAAGCAGCGTTGGAGGCTTCATACCGGATTACTTATCAAATCGCACAGACTAAGAAACCTCACACCATCGGTGAAGAGCTTATCAAGCCATGCCTTCTTGAAGCAGCGAATGTGGTGCTGGGGGAACAGCAGTCAAACAAGTTCAGGTAGATTTCCCTTTCGAATGACACAATCAAAAGTCGAATCTCGTGTGTGAGTAATGATATTCTGCTGCAAGTGGTGAGCGCTGTGAAGAGCAGTCCAGTGTATTCACTGCAACTGGACAAGTCAACAGATGTTGCCTCATGTCCCAACTGCTAGTCTACGTCCGTTACCTCGACGGAGAAGCCATGAAGGAGGAGCACCTGTTCTCGGAGCCATTGGCCACTACCACTCAGGGAGAAGATGTGTTCAGAATGCTGGAAGCCCTCATCAAACATGAGATTGACTGGGAACGACTTGTCGGGGTGTGCACAGATGGGGCACCTTCCATGGTCGAATGCAGATTCGGCCTCAAAGCCGTCGTGAAGGATGTCGTTTCCCCACGTCTCCTTCACCCACTGCATGATACATTGCCATGCTTTTGCAATGAAGACTCTCCCTCCTGGTCTTCCAGGAGTGCTTTCAGATGTGGTGAAGTTTGTGAATCACATCCAAGGGAGCGCAACAAACTCAAGAATCTTTAAAGCGATGCGTAAAGAAATGGGCGGCGATTTCACTGTTCTCATATTCCACAGAGATGCGTTGGCTTTCGCGTGGTAAAGTTCTCAATCGTGTGATTCAACTTCGAGAGGAAATAGCGCTGTTTTTGGAGAGAGGGTGTACCAAGAAGGAGAATCAGCTTCATGAAAAGATGCAGGATGAACTGTTCGTGATGAAGGTTGCTTACTTGGCTGACTTTTTCGCCGAGGAGAATTCCTTGAACCTGTCATTTCAAGGAAACCTCCCAATATTACACCTTTCATTCACCTTTACAAGATTCACCTTTACCAAAGAAGAGTCCAGGACGGTGACACGACTATCTTCCCTGAGATGACGACTCTCCTGGATGCTACGCCAGATGCTGAATGCCACTTCCACGAGCAGATCTCAACCCACCTTCTGGCAATTAGCAATCATCGAACGTTACTCCCCCGGACTGGACGACCGCTCTTGTGATGAGTGGATCGTCCGACCCTTTTCCATTGAAGACTGTGCTATCAGTAATACTGACGTGGCTGCGAAGGTTGAATTTTACCGAATTCGTGAAGATGCGCAGCTCAAGAGTGACTTCAAGGAACAAGAGCTCGCCACATTTTGGATGAAAGTGAAGGACTGTCCGGTTGTTTCGAAGAGGGCTCTGACCCTATTGGCCCAGTCCCCTGCAATCTGTCGCTGTGTGGCTGGATTCTCAACCATGGTAACTCTGAAAACAAAAGCATGCAATAGGCTTGTGTGACACGAGGTGCTGCCTGTCGAGCATTCGTCCTCGTTTTGATCGCCTGATGGGTGCGAAGCAATTTCAGCCATCCTATTGACTGAGTATTGACAGACATGTTTTAATAAATCGGGCTGTTTTGTTTCCAATTTTTGTTTCGGGGGTCACGGTATTGACCAAGAATGTATGATGGGGGCAAAAAGGTTAAGAACCACTGGTTTAGAGTTATTTGGGTCAAATGCAGGTACATGGGACCAGCCCAAGATACTAACTTGATCCACATGGACAATTTGGACAGAGGGTCTGTTTCCATGCTGTATATCTCTCTGACTGGTTGGTCCAAATGGCCTGTCTCTGTGCCATGTTATCTTATACAAGCTTTATGCAGTCACAAACTACAGCAACGGTTTACAGCAACAGAAGGTCTATCATATCTCTATACTTATAAAACTCTGATCTTGTATGTGCGTGTATTGTGCGATGTTCGTGTGCATTTCGCATCTCATCGAAAACACGACGCACCAATGGTGAAATGTTTACATACTCCGATAGAGATTTATGCCATGATGTAAAAAAATCGCCTTATCTGAACCGCTGAGGCCGAAAGCTGAAGGTACTGGGTGAGCAGAGTGCGAGCCGCGTCTGCGGTGACCACCCTGCCCCCACACTACTCCCCCCCCCCCCCTCCCCGCCCCCCACACCACCCCCTCCCCCTCACACACCACCCCCTCCCCACAACACACTCCACCCGTTCCCCCCCCCACACCACCCACCTCCCCCCCCCCCACACCACCCACCACCCCCCCCCCCCACACACACACCACCCCCTCCCCCCCCACACACACACCCCCTCCCCCCCACACACACCCCCCCCCCCCCCCCCCCCCACACCCCCCCCCCCCCCCACACACCCCCACCCCCACCCCCCCACCACACCCACCACCCCCCACCACCCCCCCCCCCCCCCCCCCCCCCCACACCCACCCCCCCACCCCCCCACACCCACCCCCCCCCCCCCCCACACACCCCCCCTCCCCCCCCCTCCCCCACCCCACCCCCCCCCCCGCCCACCCCCCCCCCTCCCCCCCCCACCCCCCCCCCCCGCCCCCCCCCCCCCCCCCCCCCCCCCCCCCCCCCCCCCCCCCCCCCCCCACCCCCCCCCCCCCCCCCCCACCCCCCCCCCCCCCCACCCCCCCCCCCCCCCCACCCCCCCCCCCCCCCACCCACCCCCCCCCCCCCCCCACCCCCCCCCCCCCCCCCCCCCCACCCCCCCCCCCACCCCCCCCCCCCCCCCCCCCCCCCCACCCCCCCCCCCCCCCCCCCCCCACCCCCCCCCCCCCCCCCCCCCCCACCCCCCCCCCCCCACCCCCCCCCCCCCCCCCCCCCCCCCACCCCCCCCCCCCCCCCCCCCCCCCCCCACCCCCCCCCCCACCCCCCCCCCCCCCCCCCCCCCCACCCCCCCCCCCCCCACCCCCCCCCCCCCCCCCCCCCCCCCCCACCCCCCCCCCCCCCCCCCCCCCCCCCCCCCCCCCCCCCCCCCCCCCACCCCCCCCCCCCCCCCCACCCCCCCCCCCCCCCCCCCCCCACACCCCCCACCCCTCCCCCCCCCCCCACCACCCCTCCCCCGCACACACACCACCCCTCCCCCTCACACACACACCACCCCTCCCCCGCACACACACCACCCCCTCCGCCTACAATTTACTGTAAATATCACAAGGATGGCATTTTTGATTCAAGATTATAAAATTCATTATACAAAAATACATAAATGGATGGCTAATTCTGAGCAGTGTGGCACCGTGCAAGAAGGAACTGGTTTGCACCGAAGATAGACACAATAGACAACAGGTGCAGCAGTAGGCCATTCGGCCCTTCGGGCCAGCACCGTCATTCAATGCGATCATGGCTGATCATCCCCAATCAGTACCCCGTTCCTGCCTTCTCCCCATATCCCCCGACTCCGCTATCTTCAAGAGCCTCATCTAGCTCTCTCTTGAAAGTATCCAGAGAACGAGCCTCCACCGCCCTCTGTGGCAGAGAATTCCACACTCACAACTCTGTGAGAAAAAGTGCTTCCTCGTTTCCATTCTAAATGGCTTACCCCTTATTCTTAAATCGTGGCCCCTTGTTCTGGACTCCCCCAACATCGGGAACACGTTTCCTGCCTTTAGCGTGTCCAAACCCTTAATAATCTTATATGTTTTAATAAGATATCCTCTCATCCTTCAAAACTCCAGAGTATACAAGCACAGCCGCTCCATTCTCTCAGCATATGACAGTCCCGCCATCCTGGGAATTAACCTTGTAAACCTACGCTGCACTCCCTCAATAGCAAGAATGTCCTTCCTCAAATTAGGGGGCCAAAACTGCACATAACACTCCAGGTGTAGTCTCACTAGGGCCCCATACAACTGCAGAAGGACCTATTTGCTCCTATACTCAACTCCTCTTGTTATAAAGGCCAATATGCCATTCGCTTTCTTCACTGCTTGCTGTACCTGCATGCTTACTTTCATTGACTGATGAACAAGGACCTCCCAGATCCCGTTGTACTTCCCCTTTTCCCAACTTGACACCATTTAGATAGTAATCTGCCTTCCTGTTTTTGCTACCAAAGTGGATAGCCTCACATTTATCCACATCAAATTGCATCTGCCATGCATCTGCCCACTCACCCAACCAATCCAAGTCACACAGCATTCTCATAGCATCCTCTTCTCAGTTCACACTGCCACCCAGCTTTGTATGATCTGCAAATTTGCTAATGTTACTTTGAATCTCTTCATCTAAATCATTGATGTATATTGTAAATAGCTGCGGTCCCCGCACCGAGCCTTGCGGTACCCCACTAGTTACTGCCTGCTATTCTGAAAGGGACCCGTTAATCCCTACTCTTCTTTCCTGTTTGCCAACCAATTTTCAATCCATGTCACCACTCTACCCTCAATACCATGTACCCTAATTTTGCCCACTAATCTCCTATGTGGGACCTTATCAAATGCTTTCTGAAAGTCCAAGTACACTGCATCCACTGGCTCTCTCTTGTCCATTTTCCTAGTTACATCCTCAAAAAAGGCTAACTGGTCTATAATTCCCTGTTTTCTCTTTCTCGCCTTTCTTAAAAAGTGGGATAACATTAGCTACCCTCCAATCCACAGGAACTGATCCTGAATCTATAGAACATTGGAAGTGGAAGTGGTGGAGGCAGGTTCGATTTTATCATTTAAAAATAAATTGGATAATAATAATAATAATGGATTACTTTCTAATACTCAAGCCGCTTTACATCGCATTATTCATTCACTCCTCAGTCACACTCGGTGGTGGTAAGCTACTTCTGTAGCCACAGCTGCCCTGGGGCAGACTGACGGAAGCGTGGCTGCCAATCTGTGCCTACGGCCCCTCCGACCACCACCAATCACTCACACACATTCACACACAGGCAAAGGTGGGTGAAGTGTCTTGCCCAAGGACACAACGACAGTATGCACTCCAAGCGGGATTCGAACCGGCTACCATCCGGTTGCCAGCCGAACACTTAGCCCATTGTGCCATCTGTCGTCCCCATAGGTATATGGACGGGAAAAGAATGGAGAGTTATGGTCTGAGTGCAGGTAGATGGGACTAGGGGAGAATAAGTGTTCGGCACGGACTAGAAGGGCCGAGATGGCCTGTTTCCGTGCTGTAATTGTTATATGGTATGGTTATATGGTTAAAATGATCACCAATGCGTCCACAATTTCTAACGCCACTTCCTTACAGTACCCTGGGATGCAGACCATCAGGCCCTGGGGATTTATCAGCCTTCAATCTCATCAGTCTACCCAGCACCGTTTCCTGCCTAATGTGGATTTCCTTCAGTTCCTCCATCACCCCAGATCCTCTGGCCACTAATATATCAGGAAGATTGTTTGTGTCTCAATTGTGTTTCTGTTCAATCCCTCCCCTCTGGACAAGAATGGTGTGGTCAATCAGGTCAAATAAGCAAAGAAGTAATAGATTGTTTATCACAATTTCACTGGGTATTATTCATATTTTTGGCAACAACCATTTTGGTATTGTGGCAGGAACAGAAGATTGGAGGTATTGAATTCCAGGAAAAGTAATAAAAAATAAAAAGTCTATGTTAAATTTAGAGGAATGGGGTTGGAGATGGATCAATGATTTTCAAAGATGAGGGGTTATGACAACAGGTCTGAAGGAGAGTAGCCAGGAAAAGTAAAAATAACAATATCAGCTGATGCTGCATGGAAGGGAAATCCCTTGCTTCGTAATTTAGTGAGAGTAATGTGGATTTGAAAAGGCTGCAGGAGGGACAGAAATAAACAGTGCGAGTTCAGGGCTGTGGGCATATAGTGTGGTTATACGTGTCTGGTAAGTTCTAAGATAAGGAGGAAATGGCATGTGGTCATATACTTTTGATTGTTAAAAACTCAATAAATCACTGACAAGAGTGAAGAATATGTGATACACGTAAATCAATATTGTTTGTAGTACAGAAACACATCTGAGATACAAATTATAAGATCTTTTAAACATCTGATTTGTCGAGGAATAGTCTGAAGGTGTTTAAAATTCAGGTCATGATCACTTTTACACTTTACAGCTTGCGACTTTAAAAACTAACAACAATACATTGTGTGATTATAATCCCACGTAAATACCAGTGTCTGGTTTAATACGAGTAACATTTAAATCTGCTGATGATCATTCAATACTTTTTGGAAGGAGAAAAGCACCCCACCCTCCTCCCCATTTATTTGAGTATTTGTTTGGAAGAATTGGTGGGTAGGAAGTTCTCTGTATAAGTAATGAGAAAACGTGAAGAACGACAACATGAGGTCGAATGTATTCATTCACTCAGAAGATATACATTTAAAAGGAATTGTACTATGAGTGAACACTTGCCGTTTCCTGAAGTTGGGGAATGAGCAAGTTACAATGCATCTGCAAAACATATTCCTGATCCAATCCGCAGTGCCAGCCCATCCGCAGCTGCATCGGCCTCTAGAGTACCGAGGGCCGAAGGCCAGTCGGCCTCAGCTCTGTAGGCCCAACACAAATTTTGACAAGCAAGCCCTTAACTTTCCGCAAACTACGCCCGCCGGTTTGTTTCCACTTTTAATTACTTGCTGTTGTCACACAGGCCCAATGCAACGCGAACGTTACAGAATTAAAAAATTATAATGGCTCTCTACAGCCAGAATCACATTTCGCCACCCAGATAATTTACACTGTATAAATCGACCGAAACATATGAACTGCCCGCAGTGTTTAAGTGAGATGGCCCTGCTTTTACCTGGGTGAGTGTGAACTGCCCCGCCATGCTGGTTCCTTCACTTTAGCCCATCATGCACTGAAAAAGTTCGTAAATCCATGGTTACAAACAAAACCTGGCACCGGATTCCGATGGAATAAACTTCCTGAAGTGGTTTATCTCGGTGCTGTTTGCAGATGAACGCGCAGAGAGACTGATTTCCTCTCGAGCCTGCGGTAACACTCTGACCATGCCCCCTCGTAAGACTGATGTAACGGCGGGCAATTGAACATCCGCACTGGTAATTGCAGCATTCCCACGCACTCTCTGCAATGGTGTTGGTGCGAGGGAATCCTGCCATTATCCGTGCAAATATCGGTCATTTCATGTAAACAAATAACAATTCCCACAATTTAGAATCAAAAACACATTTTTTTTAATTTACAGTTGCCTCCGAATGGGAGTGCAAATGTATGTTAATAAAGACTAAGTTACAATAACACTGATTACGTCAGTCAATGCAAATTCTTGGTGATTCAATAGATTAGCTCTCTTCAACAATCACTATAATAAACTAAATTCTGAAACTGCCATATATACACCTTTTTTTGTTTTTCACTTTGCTGAGCTTGATCACTTCTATTCTAGATTTTGCCTGCATTAAGTTTCCAAAGAAAGCGAATTTCTGCTTGAGCATTACTGTATGTGTTCAAGGTAAGATTAGGCATTACATGTAGCAATGTTACAAAATTTTGAGATTTTAAAATTTCATATCTTCAGTATTAAAAAGGTTATGGCCATTTTCATACTCGGAAATTGGCATCTTGTTCCCTATTGCTTTTTCATTGACTTAACACAAAAGCTGATCGAGAACATTTAAAAGCCGATAACATTCTTAAAATTTAAGAGAACTGAAAGAAAGTTTTCAGTTATTATAGATTGAAGCATTCTGAAACAAATATGAAACAATCTTACTTAGATGACTTGAAATTAAAGCATATAATTAGTTAGTTACCTAATTGTAGCTAATTACAAAATTCAATTACTAGATCTAAACATTTATCCATTTCTTAAGAATAGATTAACATTTTTAAATAGCCTAAGTGTCCAAATAACATTCACACAAGAATTCAGAATATGACATAATTTTTAAATCTCATTATCATGGGTTTATAGGCCAAATGGAAGGAATTTAATGTTTAATACCTGTAAATTAATGGCCATTTAAATCAGCTTGCGAGTGGGATTTTCTGGAACGGGACCATTTGGAACGTTCAGCTGGCGGTGAATTTAATCCCCCATATCGGCAGCAAATACACTGCCGGTTCTTCGGGGGGGAAAATCACCGTTTCGCAACTTAAAATGTGAATTAAATACATACACTTTTATACATAAAAATAAACTACTTTCTTTTACCTGGTCCTCCATAAAATCTGTCCCCGTTGTCGGCATTGACGGCTTCAGAAGCTGATTTTAAAATAATTCCAGCGATTAACTTGTCAGGTGAATTTTTTTTTAAAAAATACACAGAACGGCCGTAGGAACGATTATTTAGCAACATCTTGCACTCCAACAAATATAATTCAGGACCAGGTCAGGAAAAAAACCCGTTTTAACCCCGCCCCCCCCTCCTCAAACGCGCCAAAATCGCGCACACGGCCAGTGGCAGAATTGCAGCGCCGCTGAAGGCAAGTATTGTAACATACCTATTACATGACCCGGTATTCTTTCTTGGTTCTAGGCCTTACATGGCCTGGTATTCTTTCTTGGTTCTCTTTGCTGCCCATGGAATTTTAATTATCACTTTGAAATGTGGCAATTTTGGCATATCAAAGACAATAGTCGGTTGGATCGAATCAAATTTATTCACAATCAGATTCACCGATTAAACACTGTCATTGAAACGCAACTGACCACAACGGTGGTCTCACAACGACTGAAGGGCAGAGCCCAGAAACCGCGCGAAAACACGACCCCTCCCAGAGTCACGTGCGGGCGGCATTCGACCACAGGGTTAGCTTTCATAGCAAAAGGATTTGAGTATAGGAGCAGGGAGGTTCTACTGCAGTTGTACAGGGTCTTGGTGAGACCACACCTGGAGTATTGCGTACAGTTTTGGTCTCCAAATCTGAGGAAGGACATTATTGCCATAGAGGGAGTGCAGAGAAGGTTCACCAGACTGATTCCTGGGATGTCAGGACTGTCTTATGAAGAAAGACTGGATAGACTTGGTTTATACTCTCTAGAATTTAGGAGATTGAGGGGGGATTTTATAGAAACTTATAAAATTCTTAAGGGGTTGGACAGGCTAGATGCAGTAAGATTGCTCCCGATGTTGGGGCAGTCCAGGACAAGGGGTCACAGCTTAAGGATAAGGGGGAAATCCTTTATCTATATTGGCTATATTTAAGAGGGAGTTAGATGTGGCCCTTGTGGCTAAGGGGATCAGAGGGTATGGAGAGAAGGCAGGTACGGGATACTGAGTTGGATGATCAGCCATGATCATATTGAATGGCGGTGCAGGCTCGAAGGGCCGAATGGCCTACTCCTGCACCTAATTTCTATGTTTCTATGTTTCTATACTGACGAGCACCAGTAGGTGCAGATATATAGCCCGCCCCCCCCAGAAACCGAGGTACGGAAACGAACCGGGAGCCGAACGGTACGGCCTGAACACGTGGTCCTCAAACACGGGACGGGCGTAACAACAGGGACCGGCAGAACAGGACCGGTGGGACGCGAAAACCGCGAACAAGGGGCGGGGGCGTCACAACAGGGGCCAGCGAAACACAGCCGGGAATAGTAGGGCCAGGGGAAAACCGAACAGCCGACGGACGACCTCTACGCCGCATTGTAGCCATTACCACTGGGCTGTCCTCGTCCACGTGAACGGGCTTGAGGCAGCCGGTGGAGACAAACTCCTCCAGGCCACCCACGTCCAACGTGAAGGTGGTGACTCCGGTTCGCAGTACTGGATACGGCCCCTCACGCTCACGGCGGTGAGCGTCTATAAACACAATTCTGTCATGACGCTGGCACATGCACCGAGGCCGACCCATGCCTGGAAGTGGGGATGGGAGCCAACGCGCGCACCCGCTCACGAAGCTCGGCTAGCACCGCCGAAGCCGAAACCTCCTGACCACGGGCGGCAGGCAAAAAATTCCCAGGTACCCATAAGGCCGTGCCATAGACGAGCTCTGCCGAGGAGGCGTCCAGGTCCTCCTTAGGTGTCGTCCTGATGCCAAGGAGGACCCAGGGCAACTGGTCTACCCAATCAGGGCCAGTGAGCCAGGCCTTCAACGCCGACTTAAGGTGTCTATGGAACCGCTCGACCAACCCATGCGCCTCCGGGAGATAGGCGGTCATTTGCTGCAGGTGGCCGCCATACAGCTGCACTAAGCCAGACCACAGAGACGAGGTGAACTGGGCCCCACGGTCCATGGTGATGTCGGAGGGTACCCCGAAACGGGCTATCCAGTTCGACGCAATAGCCCAGGCGCAAGCCTCCGCAGAGGTATCCAATAACGGGATGGCCTGCGGCCACCAAGTGAATCTGTCCACTACGGTAAGCAAGTGTGTGGCACCCCGCGAACACAGCAAGGGACCCAGGAGGTCCACATGAATATGTAGGAACCTGCCATCAGGCACAGCGAAATCCTGTACGGGCGGCTGCACGTCGCTGAACCTTAGAGGTTTGGCATGGGATGCAAACACGGGCCCAGGGGGCCACCTGCTTGCGCAGCCCGTACTAGACAAACTTGGATGCCACCAGGGCGGACAAATGGATGGGTGGGCCAAGCCGTGGACCATGTCGAAAACCCACCGTCTCCAACTGACTGGAATAACCGGCGGGCTCGACCTGTGGAGACATCACAGAGGACCTTAACACCAGCCGCGCCGCAAGGCACTTCGGCTAGCTTAAGGCCCGACTCAGCAGCGTGATGATCCGCCATGCTGGTGTCGGCCCGTTGGGCCGCTGCCAGCTCAGCGTAATCAACTCCCAGGTCCTGAGCTGAGACCGACAGGATGGACGGAAGGGAAAACGCGTCGGCCACGACGTTAAACTTCCCCGCCACATGCCGAATGTCAGTTGTGAACGCGGAAATGTAGGCGAGGTGCCGCTGCTGCCTGACGGACCACAGGTCGGTGATTTAGCCCAATGCAAAAGTGAGTGGTTTGTGGTGCGTGAAAGCAGTGAAAGTGCGTCCCTCTAGGAAGTAACGGAAATGTCTGATCGCTAGATAGTCGGCGAGGAGTTCCCGGTCGAATGTGCTGTACAGCCCGAAGCTGCCGGCTGAAAAACGCCAGCGGCTGCCAGCAGTCACCGACCCGCTGCTCCAGAAATGCACCTACAGCGACATCCGAAGCGTCGACCGTAAGCGCAGTGGGAGCGATGGTGGCATTTGCCAGCGCAGCCTCAGCACCTTCAAACGCCGTGTTGGTCTCGTCTGACCACGCCAGTTCCCGCGGCTTACCCACCAGGCACTGGAATAGCATGACAGCGGCGGCCGACGGCACGAACCGGTGGTAAAAATTTACCATCCCAATGAATTCCTGCAGACCCTTGACAGTGAGCAGCTGAGGGGACTGGCGAATTGCGTCAACCTTCGTAGGCAGTGGCTCGGCGCCTTGTGGGGTAACCTGATGCCCAAAGATGGAGATGTAGCGCAAGCCGAACTGGCACTTCGCAGGGTTAATCACCAGGCCGTGGTCGAGCAAGCCCTCAAACAAAAGGCGAAGGTGACTAACGTGTTCCGCCTGCGAACTACTGGCCACCAGGATGTCGTCTAAACAAATGAAGACAAAAGGCAAACCCCGTCCGACCTGATCCATGAGCCGTTTGAACGCTTGAGCATCCGGAGCCATTCGAACAGGCCGAACGGGGTGATCGTGGCCGTCTTGGGGACATCTTCGGGGTGGACAGGACGGCCATGACATATCTGGTTATAACCCCGGACCAGGTGCACTTTCAATTAGAAAGTGGCGTCCTCGAGGTGCGCCGAAAAATCCTGAATATGGGGCACCGGGTACCAGTCCGCCGTGGTTACCGCGTTAAGTCACCTGTAATCACCACATGGCCACCAAACTCCGGGTGCTTTAGGGACCATATGAAGCAGGGAAGCCCATGGGCTATCGGACCGCCGCACAATGCCCATGTCTTCCATCAACTGGAACTCATCGAGGGCAATGCGCAGCTTGTCCGAAGTTCAGGCGGCGCGCACGGGCATGCACCGGTGGGCCTTCAGTAGGGATGTGGTGCACTACTCCATGAGGGCATGAGGAGGTTGGGGAACTCAGAGAGCAGAGAGGCGAAAGGGCCCTCGACCTCTGTGACGTCGTCGGGTTGCTGTTCGGGCGAGGGAGGGCTGCGCGGCTCGGCAGGGCGGAGGTCTTCGCACATCGACGAGAATGGAGAACGCGCGCAGGAAATCAGCCCCCAAGAGCGGCTGGGCGACGTTAGCAACGATAAACTTCCACCTGTATGGGTGAGAGTCGAAGGTAAGGTTAAGGGTCCGCATACCGTATGTTCGGATGTCGCTCCTGTTAACAGCCGAGAGGACGGGGCCTACCTTACCAGCGCGGGTATCACGGCCGGTCGGGGGAAGGATGCTGACGATGGCCCCGGAATCCACAAGAAAACGGCGTCCAGATCGGTGGTCACGGGCGTAGAGGCGTTCGTTCGGGCCAATCGCGGTCGCCTTTACAGACAATCGGCCAAGGCATTTCCCTGAAATGTACAGGTGACTCTTATTACCACGGTGATTAAGAACTGAGTGCCGTGCATGGGAGTTGATGAACTACAGCCCAGCCTCCAACACCATTATATGGAAATAATCTCACCTCTAAATTCCTGGACCTCAGTCTTGGGGTTTCCATCTGTAACTAGCTTCTGAACTTCCTGACTGGCAGACCTCAGTCGGTTAGAATTGGTCATAACATTTCTCCATCCTAACCCTCAACACTCCTTTGATTTGTGTGCTCAAATGTATTGTACTCCCTATATACCATGACTGTGTGGTGAAGTACAACACCAACTCGACCTTTAAATTTACCGATGATACTACTTTAAATGGTCAGATCAATAACAATGAACAGACAGTGTACAGGAAAGAGATCAAGAACGTTATGTTATGTGGTCAGAATAAGAGCTTAGCCCTTAACGCAGGCAAGAAGAAAGAGTTGGTTGTGGAACTACGGAAGCGAGATAGTGAACACAACCCTGCCCTCATCAATGGAGCTGCTGTGTAGATGGACAACTGCTTCAAGTTCCTTGGCATGTATAACACCAGCAACCTAACTGATGTGGTGATCAAGAATGAGCATCAGCGTATTTATCTTCTTAGGGATCTGAGATCTGCATGTGCAGGATGGTTCCCTTGAACTTCGACTAGTGCTGTAGAATATCTTCTGACAGGATGCATCTCAACCTAGTATAGCAGCTGTTCTGTTCTTGACCACCTGAACCGCAGAGAGTGTGGACTTAGCCCAGTTTATCACAGACACGTCAATTCCTTCCATCCAATCCATCTTCATGGTGTGTTGCATCAAGCAGGCTGGAAATATCATTTTGATATCTGCCATCCTGACCATTCCCTTTTTTCTCTTCTGCCTTCTGAAATTACAGGAAACTCTGGATGTCCAGAATTATGATCAGCTTCATCCCAACTGGGATCTGACTACTGAACTAATCACATCTTTCACACCCCCCTTCCCAGAAAAGCTGCCACATTCTCACTATTAACTCTACATTATTCGGTATTTGCACTAGTTTTTTTGGCACAGCTTTATATTGCACCACAATCTTTGCACCATTGGGAGGAAGAGAGAGGAGAGAGAGAGGGCAAAGAAGAGGGAGGGTGCAGAGGAGGGGGAGGAAGTGCTGGGGATGAGGGGGAATGGAGGAGGATAGGGGTAGGAGGTGGGATGGCAAGAAAATTGTGTTGGGGGACCAGGCCTCCTGTGTGACAGGGACTGAATCGTTCCCACTTGGTCCAGTATCTATCTATCTATCTATCTATCTATCTATCTATCTATCTATCTATCTATCTATCTATCTATCTATCTATCTATCTATCTATCTATCTATCTATCTATCTATCTATCTATCTATCTATCTATCTATCTATCTATCTATCTATCTATCTATCTATCTATCTATCTATCTATCTATCTATCTATCTATCTATCTATCTATCTATCTATCTATCTATCTATCTAACTAAAAGTCTGATCTTGACCACTTCCTGTTGTTCTGTATATTGATTTCAGAAAAAACGCTGCCACTTACGGCTGTGATTTTTGGCCATCTTACTCAGTCCCCCTCCGCTGCGCTGCACACGAGGATTTTTCACATAGATGAAAAATAAAAGAGTTATCAGTGTTTAAAAAATGTTGAGATTCTCTCTCCTGTCAATCACGCCATGAAGGCCACGCCCCTTCTGGTGGGAGGGGGGAGGGACAATAAAACCCAGAAGTGTGGGCGTGGCTCAGTCTCTGCAAGATGGAGGAGGGAGAGGTCACGACACGGTGTCTTAGTGGCCTTGCACCCTGCTTGAAATGGTATGAAACTGCACTTGAATTTGGTGGCCTTGCACCTTGCTTGAAGTGGCAAGAAACTGTACTTGAATTTGGTGGACTTGCACCCTGCTTGAAGTGATAAGAAACTGCACATGAATTTGGTGGCCTTGCACCCTGCTTGAAATGGAATTTCAAGGAATAGCCTTGAGTCAACTGCCAGCCCACCAGCTGCGAGTGAGTGAGCTGCCAGCACAACAGGCTTGAATGACTGAGCCGCCAGCCCAAGAAACCATTCGGCCTACAATGTCCATACTAGCCCTCTGGAAAACAGTCCCTTCAGCTCAGAACACCCATACTAGTGCTCCAGAAAGCACCCCCCCCCCCCACTAGCCACCAATATTGGAATTGGTGGAGAGGTGGAATATTGCGTTGGGGGACTAGCCCTGCTGTGTGATGCTGGGACCCAACGGGTCCCACTTAGTCTAGTATTATACTAAAAGTCTCAACTTGTTTGTGAGTCTGTCTGTTTGCGTGCGTGCGAGTGACCACAAGGAAGTACGCCAAAATGATACACAATAGCGCGAACATTTTTGCACCACCTTACTCAGCTTTTTCCCGTGGTCGTTAGTATCGTTTTGTTCAGATTTGATGTTATATTTCACAAGTTATTGATATTTACAAGTTTCAAAAAGCCCAGGGGGGGAGGGGGGGAGAGGGGGGAAGGGGGGGGGGGAGGGGGGGGGGAGAGAGGGAGAGAGAGAGGGGAGAGGGAGAGGGAGAGGGAGAGGGAGAGGGAGAGGGAGAGGGAGAGGGAGAGGGAGAGGGAGAGGGAGAGGGAGAGGGAGAGGGAGAGGGAGAGGGAGAGGGAGAGAGCTAGCTGCCAAAATTGGGCCCTCGCAGTAAATCTAAAGAAAACCAACATCATCATTTTTCACAAAATACCCAGATGTCAGGAAGATACATACAAATTTACTCTCAATGGTACTGTTATCGAACACACTGTGAGCTATACATACCTTGGTCTAACTCCTTCAGCATCAGGGAGCTTCAACATGGCAGTGAATGCACTAAAAGAGAAAGCTCGAAGAGCTCTGTATGCAATAAAAAGAAGATTCTACAACATCCAAATTTCAATTAAAATCTGGCTTAAAATATTTGACAGTGTAATCCAGCCTATTGCGCTTTATGGTAGTGAACTATGGGGTCCGCTCAGTCACAATAGTTATAGTAAATGGGAAAAAATACAACGGAGGCCCTGCATGCGGAATTTTCTCTGAACATCCTCCGTATCCAAAGGAAAACACCAACAACCGCATGTAGGGCAGAACTAGGCAGATACCCACTGATAATAAATATCCAGAAAAGAGCACTAAATTTTTGGAATCACCTTAAATCTAGCCCCCCAGATACCCTCCAGTTTAAAGCCCTTCAAACACAAGAGGGGAACCCAGAAAAGAGTTACATGTGTCAGTTGGTACTGAGACTAACTACCCCTAGTCAGTTAAACCCTATCCAGTTAAACCCTGACCGGCCTCAGATCAATACTGACCCCCAATCACCAGTTAGAGTGAACCAAATTATCAAACAATGTAAAGAAAGGTATTTGGAACAATGGGATAAAGAAACCAAAAGCCAAAGCAGATTAGAATGTTACCGTGCCCTAAAAAGATATTATAAATTGGCAGACTACCTCTCAACTGTTAGAGACATAAAGCAGAGACAGACCCTCACCAAATACAGGTAAGTGACCACTATTTGGCAGTTGGAAAAGGAAGACAGAAGAGATTCTGGCAACCAAGAGAAAACAGAATATGCGGCCACTGTTTGACAGATGAGGTTGAAACAGAAGTGCACTTCCTCCTAAAATGCAAACAAAATGACAAAACAATGAAAGCATACTTTGACAAAATCAGTGTGGCAACCCCTGATTTCAAAGAACTAGATTAGATGATACATCAAAACTAAGAATAATCCTTGGCAAAGGAAATACGGCACACCTTGGTGCACAATACGTAACAGCATGCCATAACCTGAGAGACGGTGAATGACCAACATGCACATATGTACGCACACACTAATTGACATTAACTAACACTAAGAAATTTATATTGAATTGCTAAACTTGCTATTGTGTTGTACTGCTTACAGCTGCAAGAATGTGTAGCAATCAATAAAGGGTGTGAGGAAAGAGTTAACAGACATGGTTGATTTAGACTAGGGATAGAAAAATAACATAGAAATAAATAAGGTGTCAGCAGAAGCCAGACTGCTAGTAGAATAGAAAGTAACGATATAAAGAACAGAGAGAAATTCTAGATAAAAAGTAGCAATAGAAAGACTTCAGCAGGGGATAGCAGAGAAATTAGAACAAAGGGGAGAGGGACACGAAGTCACGCTCAACTACGCATGCTTGATGAGATTCCATGAATATGTACACACACCCACTATGACAAGATGCCTAATTTAAATGCACATGCGATGCATGATAGGGGAGGTGTCTTTGATGTTGGGTGGGCGTTCCACGCCGTTCTCGTGGGAATCTGGGCTTTATGTTATGATTGGAAGAAGCTCAATGGGGAGAGATGAGAATGTGATAATAATGAAAAGAAATGTATAAAGATAGAAGACATCCCGATCCTCGGTGTGCCTCTAGGGAACATCAGAAAAGAGGCACCTATTCTGCAGAATATGAAATTAATAAAAACACTTCTTTGTCTGAATTTGTCTCAAGAGCATTTGTGATTTTTGAATCTCACAAGGGCTATAGGCCTATTGCGAGTTTATGTACAGGGACATATCTATCCATGCACTGTATACTTGTATTTATACTTATGCATTTTAAACATGTATGTCATGTTTTATACTTTGGCAATATAACAATGTTTTTTTATCATGCCAATAAAGTTTTTTAATTGGGGGGAGAGGGGGAGAGGGGGAGAGGGGGAGAGGGGGAGAGGGGGAGAGGGGGAGAGAGAGAGAGAGATCTAATCAAGTTTCGTTCAGATTCGATGTTATATTTAACGTTATTGATATTTAAAGCTTTAAAAAAGCCAACTTTGATAATAATAACTGACATGACCTTTCTGGCAGCTTCCAGTGATGATGTCACAATGGAACCTCAGTCCTCCAATCACAATGAGATCTCATTTACACAAGCTGCCGTGAACATTCCGACAACTGAAAATGACATCACATAGAAACATAGACAATAGGTGCAGGAGTAGGCCATTCGGCCCTTCGAGCCTGCACCGCCATTCAATATGATCATGGCTGATCATCCAACTCAGTATCCTGTACCTGCCTTCTCTCCATACCCCCTGATCCCTTTAGCCACAAGGGCCACATCTAACTCCCTCTTAAATATAGCCAATGAACTGGCCTCAACTACCTTCTGTGAGAGACAGAGACTTTAAGATTTTGCCTTCCACCACAGTGAGGAGGTGTTTGGTGAACTCACTGTGGTGGATGTTAAATTTGTGTTGATTGTGTGTTTTTGCCATTTTTTAAAATTATATGTATGACTGCAGGGAAACAAAATTTCGTTCAGACCGAAAGGTCTGAATGACAATAAACCGAATCTAATCTAATCTAACCTAATCTAATCTGTGGCAGAGAATTCCACAGATTCACAATGTGATCTCTGCTGCCAATACACAAGCTATGAGAGTGTTTTTACATTGTTGTAAGGGGAGGGACGTAGAAGGGGAGGTTTTAAAGTGACATGTAAAGGTTGGATTTCTTCAAATCTGCACTGGCAGTTGGGCAGTTATGACGTCACAATGCCCTACCGGCTACAATGTTTCTATCCCAGAACACAGAGTCCTTCACAGCAAATGTCCTTCATAGAAAGCATCTGCCAGCCTAGCACAGCACTGCAAAGTTTAATGATTAGACTTGGATAACAAAAGATGGCCTTGTTGGGGCACCTACATCACATTAAATCTTAGTGCAATTGCATTGTTTTCAGTCTGAAGAAGGGTTTCGGCCAGAAACGTTGCCTATTTCCTTCGCTCCATAGATGCTGCTGCACCCGCTGAGTTTCTCCAGCTTTTTTGTGTGCATTGTTTTTAAGTTTACTGGACCAAGTGCAGACCCGTTGGGTCTGTTCCTCCAACCAGATCTATCTTCGACTAGAACAAGGTAATGTGGGTGATTCTTACCAAACCTCTAAAATTAACTTCCGTCTTGTCTTGAGGACATTAAGTCCTGGATGGCCCTAAACTTTCTAGGATTTAATGAAAAGAAGACAGAGGTGATTTTGTTTGATCCCAATGGCTGCCGTGAACCTCCATTTGTTGATTTAGGTCCATTGTCACGGTACGTGAAGCCAACAGTTTTGAATCTGGGTTTTAGGATGGACAGTGACTTTAAATTAGATCGCCAAATAGGCGCGGTGGTTAAGTCCAGCTTCTTTCACTTAAGGAAGCTGGCAAAGGTGAAACCCATTCTCGAGCGGCAGCATTTTGAGACAGTAATCCATGCCTTTATTACATCTAGGCTGGATTACTGTAACGCACTCTATTTTGGAGTTGCTTGTTCTTCACTGGCTCGTCTCCAGTTGGTTCAGAATGCTGCTGCTCGCCTTTTAACTGGAACTCGAAAGAGGGAGCACATAACACCAGTTCTGGCCTCCCTCCACTGGCTCCCGGTGCACTCTCGAGTTCATTTTAAAATTCTGTTATTTGTTTTAAAATCTCTGAATGGGCTCGCCCCGCCTTACCTCTCTGAGCTGCTCCACCCATACGCTCCTGCCCGGTCCCTCAGGTCAGCTGATCAGCTGCTCCTGGAGGTACCGAGGTCTAAGCGGAAGCTCAGAGGGGATAGAGCCTTCTCTGTTGCTGCTCTGGCACTCTGGAACGCTCTGCCGTTGCACGTCAGAAAGGCCCCCTCACTGTCCATCTTCAAATCCAGTATTAAAACACATTTATACTCCCTGGCTTTTGACCATGCATGAGACTTTGCTCCTGCTTGTAGTGTTTTTTTTAATATTTCTTTATTCTGAATATCTTTACTTACTCCATCTTTTAACTGTTATTATTGGTGTGTATTAACTTTTTTGTCAATGATTAGTGATGTACAGCACTTTGTTGCAACTATGTTTGTTTTTAAAGTGCTCTATAAATAAAATTATTATTATTATTATCATTATTATTATTAAAATGGCTTTGCATCAAACCCACAACAAAAAACACCTCAGTTGGACCACAACAATCTGCCTACATTTTAGACAAGGCACACCCTGCAAAATAGTACTTTCCTGCCACTGCAGATAAATCAAGTACCACAATAACATGATTATTTCACACATGTATTACTGAAACCCTCCTTCTGATGTTGAAAGCAGTCAAATACAATTGTGAGTCTGAAGAATGGTCTCGAGGTCTCGACCCAAAACGTCAACCATTCCTTCTCTCCAGTGATGCTGCCTGTCCCGCTGAGTTACTCATCTGCAGTTCCTTTCAACAATTGTGAGTAAATGGTTCTGGGAGGCCTCGACACTCATATGTCATGGCATCAGATTAAATATTGACTAAAGAAGTCAACAGATTACTTAGTTCAGTTGATAACTAAAACATGTCCATATTTAAGAAGCGGTAAAGGTAGCTGGAATGTATGGTAATACCTATCGGCAAGAATAGTTCAATGGTGTCATTGCTTAACAGCCACTGAGAGGTTGTGAGAGAAACTTTCTTCATCTCATTTGCACTAATTCATGACAGTATTCATATTTGTCATTTTGGAGATTGTCTCTGCCATCACGTTGCATGAAAATACTACCCTACTAAATGGAAAGAATTCAGAACAGATCACAAGGAGGTATCCACAAAGTCCCAGAGAGCCAGTCTGATAAAGGTTCCCAACCCAAACATTGTTTGTCCATTTCCTTCCACAGATGCTACTCGCCCCCTGCTAAGTTCCTCCTGCAGTCTGTGTCTTTGATCAAGATGGCTTGATAAGAGAGAAAGTAAATTTCTGGTTGAAATTTATTTTCATGGAAAATACCCAAGACCAAGGCTATTGGTTTGAGATAGAATTCTACCTTATGCTATTGAATATTGATACTTAATTATATTTTAAGATAAGATTTTGGCAACTCGATTTTATTTTTGTGAAGAATGAGCCCAATGACTATAAAAATGAAAATCTGAAAACGTGTTACTTTGGGATATTTAATCATGAGTAAAACTGCAGACATGCCGAAGGAATCAAGTCACGGGTTTACCTGACAAAGAAGGTGCACAAAAGTACAAATTTTAACGGAAGTTGAACTTTGAAAGGGCAAGATCTATTTTGTTGTAGGGGGGTGCATGGGGCATATTAGTCCATCTTCCAACCATGTAGAAATATTACTTTTTAAAAAGATTATTTGGTGCACTTTGAACATCCAATTCTTTGTCAAAAATAGTAGGAATAAGCCATTCAATCCCTCAAACCTGCCTTATTCCCATTTTGCTGAATTCCTCTCACATATAGAAATCTGTCAATCTGAATTTTGAACGCAATCAATGATTTCCACAACCCTCCAAGGTGGAAAACTCCAAAGAATCACAACATTTCAGACCTAAATGGATTACCCGTTAATTAGCACAGTTACATAATTAAATGAATATTTATTCATGACTATAGTTTTGAACAAAGGCAGGGCTTGAAATTACATTGGAGATCAGAAAAAGATAACTATACAGTGTCAATTTGAAGAAATGTACACAACTTCTGATAGATCTGAAAAGGCAGTCTAAGTTTCATTAACAAGGAATTAAAATGCATGTCCAGTATGTTGGGAAAGAAGGCCAGAGCCTTGGCCATGATTTTATGAAAAAAAATATAATAGGTCATGTTTGAGAAGGAACTGCAGATGCTGGAAAATCAAAGGTAGACAAAAATGCTGGAGAAACTCAGCGGGTGAGGCAGCACCGTTTCGGGTCGAAACACTTCTTCAGAAGAAGCCCTTCATCTGAAGAAGGGTTTCGACCCAAAACGTTGCCTACTTCGCTCCATAGATGCTGCCTCACCCGCTGAGTTTCTCCAGCATTTTTGTCTACCATCATAATAGGTCAACTATGATAAGCCGTAAAGCAGGAGTTCTAATTTAATAATGGTAGTTTAAGTATATCTGGAAATAAAATTTTATTATCACTAACTCAAAGCGATGAGGCTACTACATTGTCCTACAAACCTAATTGGTTCATCTTTAGGGTTAGGGTAAGTACAGCAAGCCACTCAGCCAAGTAAAGCTGCAGTATTTGAAGGAAGTTCATAACCACTTCAAGAACAAATATGGAGGGACAAAAATGATTTCATTGACATCAAAAACCACAATGTCAATTTTTATTAATGAATTCACCTGACAGATTACCACCTTGCGATGGCCAAGCAAATCACTAGATTATGTTAGTAATTAGACAATAGACAATAGGTGCAGGAGTAGGCCATTTGGCCCTTCGAGCCAGCACCACCATTCAATGTGACCATGGCTGATCCACAATCAGTACCTCGTTCCTGCCTTCTCCCCATATCCCCAGACTGCGCTATCTTTAAGAGCCCTATCTAGCTCTTTCTTGAAAGTATCCAGAGAACTGGCCTCCACCACCCCCTGAGGTAGGGAATTCCACAGACCCACAACTCTCTGTGTGAAGAAGTGTTTCCTCATCTCTGTTCTAAATGGCTTACCCCTTATTCTTAAACTGGGGGCCCTGGTTCTGGACTCCCTCAACATCAGGAACATGTTCCCTGCCTTTAGCTTGTCCAAACCCTTAATAATCTTATATGTTTCAATAAGATTCCCTCTCATCCTAAACTCCAGAGAATACAAGCACAGTCGCTCCATTCTCTCAGCATATGACAGTTCTGCCATCCCGGGAATTAAGCTTGTGAACCTACGCTGCACTCCCTTAATAGCAAGAATGTCCTTCCTCAAATTTGCAAACCAAAACTGCACCCAATACTCCAGGTGTGGTCTCACTAGGGCCCTGTACAACTGCAGAAGGACCTCTTTGCTCCTATACTCAACTCCTCTTGTTATGAAGGCCAACATGCCATTCGCTTTCTTCACTGCCTGCTGCATCTGCATGCTTACTTTCATTGACTGATGAACAAGAACCCCCAGATCCCGTTGTACTGCCCCTTTTCCCAACTTGACACCATTTAGATAATAATCTGCCTTCCTGTTTTTGCTACCAAATTGGATAACATCACATTTATCCACATTAAACTGCATCTGCCATGCATCTGCCCACTCACCCAACCTGTCCAAGTCACCCTGCATTCTCATAGCATCCTCCTTGGAGTGGAAGATTGCAACCTTCACGTGGTCCACCCTGTTTCGACGAATGCAATCAACCCGGTGTGCACAATCAAATAAGATCAAATAGAAAAAATTTAGGCTGTGCACTCCATACGCAAGAAGAAGATAGCATCCTCCTCACAGTCCACATTGCCACCCAGCTTTGTGTTATCTGCAAATTTGCTAATGTTACTTGTAATCCCTTCATCTACATCATTAATATATATTGTAAATAGCTGCGGTCCCAGCACCGAGCCTTGCGGTACCCCACTAGTCACTGCCTGCCATTCTGAAAGGAACCCGTTAATCCCTACTCTTTGTTTCCTGTCTGCCAACCAATTTTCTATCCATGTCAGCACTCTACCCCCAATACCATGTGCCCTAATTTTGCCCACTAATTTCCTATGTGGGACCTTATCAAATGCTTTCTGAAAGTCCAGGTACACTACATCTATTGGCTCTTCCTTGTCCATTTTTCTAGTAACAGTACATCCTCAAAAAATTCCAGAAGATTAGTTAACCATGATTTCCCCTTCGTAAATCCATGCTGACTCGGACCGATCCTGTTACTGCTATCCAAATGTGCCACTATTTCATCTTTTATGATTGACTCCAGCATCTTCCCCAACCACCGATGTCAGACTAACTGGTTTATAACCATATAACCATATAACAATTACAGCACGGAAACAGGCCATCTTGGCCCTTCTAGTCCGTGCCGAACATGTATTCTCCCCTAGTCCCAACTACCTGCACTCAGACCATAACCCTCCATTCCTTTCCCGTCCATATAACTATCCAATTTATTTTTAAATGATAAAATCGAACCTGCCTCCACCACCTTCACTGGAAGCTCATTCCACACAGCTACCACTGAGTAAAGAAGTTCCCCCTCATGTTACCCCTAAACTTCTGTCCCTTAATTCTCAAGTCATGTCCTCTTGTTTGAATCTTCCCTACTCTCAGTGGGAAAAGCTTATCCACGTCAACTCTGTCTATCCCTCTCATCATTTTAAAGACCTCTATCAAGTCCCCCCTTAACCTTCTGCGCTCCAAAGAATAAAGACCTAACTTGTTCAACCTTTCTCTGTAACTTAGTTGCTGAAACCCGGGCAACATTCTAGTAAATCTCCTCTGTACTCTCTCTATTTTGTTGACATCCTTCCTATAATTAGGCGACCAAAATTGTACACCATACTCCAGAATTGGCCTCACCAATGCCTTGTACAATTTTAACATTACATCCCAACTTCTATACTCAATGCTCTGATTTATAAAGGCCAGCACACCAAAAGCTTTCTTTACCACCCTATCTACATGAGATTCCACCTTCAGGGAACTGTGCAGTTATTCCCAGATCCATCTGTTCAACTGCATTCTTCAATTCCCTACCATTTACCATGTAGGTCCTATTTTGATTTGTCCTGCCAAGATGTAGCACCTCACACTTATCAGCATTAAACTCCATCTGCCATCTTTCAGCCCACTCTTCCAACTGGCATAAATCTCTCTGTAGACTTTGAAAATCTACTTCATTATCCACAACACCACCTATTTTAGTATCATCTGCATACTTACTAATCCAATTTACCACACCATCATCCAGATCATTGATGTACATGACAAACAACAGTGGACCCAACACAGATTCCTGTGGCACCCCCACTAGTCACTGGCCTCCAACCTGACAAACAGCCATCCACCATTACTCTCTGGCATCTCCCATTCAGCCACTGTTGAATCCATCTTGCTACTCCGCCATTAATACCCAACAATTGAACCTCCTTAACCAACCTTCCATGAGGAACCTTGTCAAAGGCCTTACTGAAGTCCATATATACAACATCCACTGCTTTACCCTCATCAATTTCCCGAGTAACCTCTTCAAAAAATTCAAGAAGATTAGTCAAACATGACCTTCCAGGCACAAATCCATGTTGACTGTTCCTAATCAGACCCTGTTTATCCAGATGCTTATATATATTATCTCTAAGTATCCTTTCCATTAATTTTCCCACCACTGACGTCAAACTAACAGGTCTATAATTGCTAGGTTTACTCTTAGAACCCTTTTTAAACAATGGAACAACATGCGCAGTACGCCAATCCTCCGGCACTATTCCCGTTTCTAATGACATTTGAAATATTTCTGTCATAGCCCCTGCTATTTCTACACTAACTTCCCTCAATGTCCTAGGGAATATCCTGTCCGGACCTGGAGACTTATCCACTTTTATATTTCTCAAAAGTGTCAGTACTTCCTCTTCTTTGAATCTCATAGTTTCCATAGCTACTCTACTTGTTTCCCTTACCTCACATAGTTCAATATCCTTCTCCTTGGTGAATACCGAAGAAAATACATTTTTCAATATCTCCCCCATCTCTTTTGGCTCTGCAGATAGCTGTCCACTCTGACTCTCTAATGGACCAATTTTATCCCTCGTTATCCTTTTGCTATTAATATAGCTGTAGAACCCCTTTGGATTTACTTTCACCTTACTTGCCAAAGCAACCTCATATCTTCTTTTAGCTTTTCTAATTTCTTTCTTAAGATTCTTTTTACATTCTTTATACTCCTCAAGCACCTCATTTACTCCATGCTGCCTATAATTATTGTAGATCTCTCTCTTTTTCCGAACCAAGTGTCCAATTTCCCTTGAAAACCATGGCTCTTTCCAATTTTTACTATTTCCTTTCAACCGAACAGGGACATAAAGATTCTGTACTCTTAAAATGTCACCTTTAAATATCCTCCATTTCTCTTCAACATCTTTCCCATAAAACAAAATGTCCCAATTTACACCTTTTAAATCCTTTCGCATCTCCTCAAAGTTAGCCTTTCTCCAATCAAAAATCTCAACCCTAGGTCCAGTTCTGACCCTCTCCATAATTATATTGAAACTAATGGTATTGTGATCACTGGACCTGAACTGTTCCCAAACGCATACCTCTGCCATCTGACCCATCTCATTTCCTAACAGGAGGTCCAGCACCACCCCTTCTCTAGTAGGTACCTCTATGTATTGCTGCAAAAAACTATCCTGCACACATTTTACAAACTCCAACCATCCAGCCCATTTACAGAATGCGTTTCCCAGTCTATGTGTGGAAAATTGAAATCTCCCACAATCACTACCTTGTGCTTACTACTAATATCTGCGATCTCCTTACATATTTGCTCTTCCAATTCTCGCTCCCCATTTGGCGGTCTATAATACACCCCTATAAGTGTTGCTATCCCTTTCCCATTTCTCAGTTCCACCCAAATAGCCTCCCTAGACGAGCCCTCTAATCTATCCTGCCAAAGCACTGCTGTAATATCTTCCCTGATAAGCAATGCAACACCTCCACCTCTTGCCCCTCCAATTCTATCACACCTGAAGCAACGAAATCCTGGAATATTTAGTTTCCAATCACAGCCCTCCTGCAACCATGTTTCACTGATCGCCACAACATCATACTTCCAGGTGTCAATCCAGGCTCTAAGTTCATCCACCTTTCTTACAATGCTCCTAGCATTAAAATATACACATTTAAGAAACCCACCCTCTCTTATTCTCTGTTTATTGTCTTTTTCTTCTTTCTCCCCTACATTTTGGGTCAGAGTGCTACCCTTCTCTGCCTCCTGCCTCACACACTGACTGCTAGCTTTCCCAATTTGAGTCCCTCCCCCCAACCGTTCTAGTTATAAGTCTCCCCAGTAGCCTTTGCAAAGCTCCCCGCCAGGATATTGGTCCCCCCCCCCCCCGAGTTCAAGTGCAACCCGTCCTTTCTGTACAGGTCGCACCTTCCCCAAAAGAGGTCCCAATGATCCGGAAACTTGAATCCATACCCACTGCACCAGTCCCTCATCCACGCATTTATCCTCCACCTCGCTCCATTCCTGTATAATTATAATTCCCTGTTTTCTCTCTCCTGCCTGTCTTAAAAAGTGGGATAACATTAGCTACCCTCCAATCCACTGGAACTGATCCTAAATCTATAGGACATTGGAAAATGATCACCAATGCATCCACAATTTCTAGAGCCACTTCCGTAAGTACCTTGGGATGCAGACCATCAGGCCCTGGGGATTTATCAGCCTTCAGTCCCATCAGTCTACCCAACACTATTTCCTGCCTAATGTGGATTTCCTTCAGTTCCTCTGTCACCCCTGCTCCTCTAGCCACTAGTACATCAGGAAGATTGTTTGTGTCCTCCTTAGTTAAGACGGATCCAAAGTACCTGTTTAACTCATCTGCCATTTCCTTGTTCCCCATAATAAATTCACCCTTTTCAGTCTTCATGTGTCCATCTTTGATTTCTACATGATTCAACAAGATTTCTAAAATTATATGAATTTTGCCTTTTTGAATAAACACAAATACAATGGTCATTGAATGCTGTTAGTAAACAGATACTGTTAGCTCTTGGGATAATGGAGAAATATGTTTCCATTTAAGATATCAAATTTCTCTTGAATTCCAATTTGTCCAAATGCTTAGATCAAATTCTCCAAATCTCAAAACCATGTATCTAGCTAGGTTTTCCTAATGTCTATAAATCACTTAGCAATATATCTATCTAAGTTACTGAGTTTTCCTTAGTAAATATTTTGTCATTGAAGAAATCATTTCTCAAAGTTAAACATGAAGCAATTACTTTAAAAGGCCTCTCGAATGCCCGTCATTACTGAAAACACTTTTTGGCAGCTTCCCAAATTCGACACATTCCAGATGTTACTATTAAATACGGAACATATGCATGAAAGAATTATCTGAATATGAATGTTTTGCTAATATTGCCAACTGCTGCCTTCGTTCATCCACCCACCCTTGTTATAAACTGCTTCCCATTGTGAAAGTTAAATACAACAGTTTACTACACTTTCACCATTATACCAACCATCGTGTACAGCATTAATCGGGACCACACAACAAAAGAATCAGCATTAAGCTAATTCACTGGAATTTAGGATGAGAGGGAATCTGATCGAAACATATAAAATTCTTAAAGGATTGGACAGGCTAGATGCAGGAAAAATGTTCCCCATGTTGCGGGAGTCCAGAACCAGGGGTCACCTACCCCCAACATCGGGAACATGCTTCCTGCCTCTAGCGTGTCCAAACCCTTAATAATCTTTTATGTTTCAATAAGATCCCCTCTCATCATTTGACTGGCAAGCCGCTGACTAATATGAAACTGATCCTTCTCATGGAAAATGCTTTGGGTTTCTCACCGTCAAGTTTTCATTTGGAATAGATGTCCTAGTATTGGAATGGGCTGGAGTAAAAATATAATTAAATGATACAACTCATCAGCATTATCAAAAAACCCCTCTGGCCCATTTGATGGCCAATAAAGTAAAAGTGACAAAAGTTCTATAAAAATGTTTACCAGCCAGAGGGGAAAACCCAAGGTGAAAATGTATTACTAGTTTCTCTGTCAAATTGTACTTGGAAGATGGCAACTAGTGTTTGAGATAGAGGGAGGCAAAAGTGATCGAACCCTTACATCAGCATTCCGCAGACGCTGTCAGATCTGTTGAGTTCCTCCAGTAGCTTACCTTTAAGTGTTTGAAGTACTGTGCTGCAGAAACTCAAATTTTGTCCATATAATTATTTTTCACTTACGATCCTAACATCCTATTGTGTTATTTAACCACAATAAACATCACAGCAAAACCCAAAGATAGACACAAAGTGTAAGAGTAACTCCTCAAATACCTGTTTGGTATTCATCAGGATGCCTTGGCAGGGGTGAGGGGTTGGTTGATAATGCTGATGAGTTGTATCATTTAATAGTAAGATTAAACGAGAACTTACCAGTTTGAAGTTTGATCTGTATTTTATGAGGAGTTACGATGAGGGATTACGTGAAGAACCCGTCCAGCACGCATGCGCGACATACTTCAAAGCAGCGGTGTGGAATCACAGGAAACACAATAATTGAAATAAACATAGTAAAGAAAAGGAGAACTAAGATACCAGTTGATCTCTGTAATTGAGGGTGGGAGCGGAGGGCACGTAATCCTTCATCGTAACTCCTCATAAAATACAGATCAAACTGGTAAGTTCTCGTTTAATCTTACTACTTTACTTCGGAGTCACGTGAGTGACTACGTAAAGATTTTAAAGCTCTGTGATTTCAAACCATGTAACAGTTCATACTTCACTCACTGCCGAAGTCATTCAAGGGAGGAATTATGTTATCGTAATCAACCATGAATCTGTTTGTAAAACAATAATGGTATTTATTAAACAATAACAAAAAGAAAAAATGCTCCCCCGGGCTTAAATTATATATTTGCAGATTCTAAAACTCTTTCTGCAAATAAAACAGGTTCTGCTAGCGGCTTATTGTAAAACGTTTGGAATGTTTTCTCCATGGACCACTCCACTGTAGCCAGAATGTGGTCCAATGGCACGTCCATCCTTTTAGCCGCCGATGTGGATGCTGCCCTGGTGGACTGAGATGTATATACATCAGTATCTACTCCAGCAGCTCCCAGTACCTGCATGAGCCATCTTGAGATGGTTTGGCTCGACACCCGACCATGAGGTTTCTTGTGGCTGGCCCATAAGGCTTTTTCTCTCCCTCGGGAATCTCTTGTTGTGTTGATGTAAGTGAGTAAATGAGTCATGACACATAACCGTGGGTCAGGTGGGTATGCCCGGAAATCCATAACTAGGCCTGAAGTTCCTGGCCTGCTCTGCTCCTGAATAGTGAAAGTGACACGGTCTGGTGTTATAACCATGTTGTCCAGTCGCAGTAAGTGGACGGACTGGACTCTTTGTGCTGAGACTAGTGCCATCAGCATGACCGTTTTCAGGGTTAACTGTTCCAGGGTGAGAGACCTGGCTGGTGACCATCCCTTTAGGTATGTCAGGACCACACTGACATCCCAGATTTGGGTGTACCTAGGTCTAGGGGGGTTGGAGTTGAATATCCCTCTCATAAGTTTGATCACCAGCGGGTGAGACCCTATGGCCTGTTGTCCTGGTGCCTGATTTAAGTAGGCTGACAGAGCACTTCTGGCAGTATTGAGGGCGCTGTAGCTCAGTCCTTCATTATGGTGAAGGCCGGCCAGGAACTCCAGTTCATTGGTTACGGTTGTAGATGAGTATGTTGTCCCAGTTTTCGAGCAGTATCTTTCCCACTTCCTGATGCTCGATAGGTATTGTTTCCTGGTGGACATATGGTGGGACGTTGTCATCGTGTTGATGGTCCTGTCAGATAATCCCAGGCCCAGCAGTGGTCTTTTCAGAATCTGCAACCCAGTAGGTTAATTTTGTCATGGCATGGATGACTTATGCCTGACACCAGGTGAGTCAATAGGTCTGGGCTACTGGGAAAGGTCATTGGAGTTTCGATGACCATGTCGAGGACCACTGGGAACCATGGCTGTGTAGGCCAGTCGGGTACTATCAAAATACCTGAAGCAGAGTCCATCTGTATTTTGCGTAGTACCCGACTGATGAGGCAGAAAGGGGGAAAGGCATAAAATAAATAGATCCCCCAGTCCAGTGCGAATGCATCTATCGCTGCTGCATCAGGGTCTGGTTCCCAAGCGACATACATTGGTACCTGGTGATTTAGTCTGGATGCAAAGAGATCGATATCTGGTGTGCCATATTGCTTTGTAATTTTAGCAAATGCTTTAGGATTTAACATCCATTCGGTGTTATCATTGAATTTGCGTGACCTGGTGTCTGCCACTGTATTTAGCTTACCTGGTAGGTAAGTTGCTGATAGCCAAATATGTTTATCGACACACCATTGCCAGATTATGTTGACCAAATTGTCACATGATATCGATTTTATTCCGCCCATATGGTTAATATAGGCCACCACCGTGGTATTATCAATCTGTAAACGAACATGCAAGTGGTGCATATTCGTAGAATATGCTTTTAAACCATAAAACGCACCCAACATTTCCAAATAATTTATGCCCAGTGTTTGTAGTAAAGATGATTCTAGGTTAGTCCATCTACCACCTGTGCTGGATATGGTATTAGTTGCTCCCCAGCCTTGAGCACTGGCATCTGTTTGTATAGTTAACGTTGGGTTATTGATGATGATAGGGCTGGAACTATGCCAAATGTTCTCTATCCACCATTGTAACTCTGATATTGCTTAAATGGGTAATTTCATGGTTCGGTCAAAGTGACCTGCATGTTGTTTTAACGCCTGCACTTTTGCCCTTTGTAGGTTTTGATAGTGCAGAGGTCCAAATTGTGTAGCTGGAAATGCTGCTACTATTTTGCCAATTACTCTTGCCACTTGTCGGATGGTTGGTTGATCGCTAACCATTAAATTGTTACACGTCTGTGCTAATTCTGCTGCTTTATCTTTTGGCAATGTTACAGACATGTGGACTGAGTTAATTGTGAATCCCAGATAGTCCATAGTTGTGGATGGCGTCAACTTAGATTTATCTGGATGCAAGACAAATCCCAGGGTTTCAAACAATTGTTTGGTAGCTAATACAGCTGATTTAGCTAATTCCATGGTTTTGCCTACTATTAAGATATCATCAAGATATGCCATGACAATATGTTTCTGTTTTCTTAATGTTGCCAAGGCTGGTTTTAATATCTTGGTAAATAGTGTTGGGGCTGATGTTTAGCCATTAGGCAACGCTTTAAACTGCCATAGTTGCCCCATCCAGGTAAATTTCAGGTATCTGCGATGATCCTTTTGAATGGGTACTGAATAGTAGGCATCTTTTAAATCGATGCTTGCCATAAAGTAGCCTTTGGAAATCAGTTGTTTGGCAGTTACAAATGTTTCCATTTTGAAATGTATATACTTAACAAAGGTATTTAGTGAGGTTAAGTCAATGATGATGCGACATCCACCATCTCTTTTGTTTTTGGTAAATATATTTGAGACAAATTCCAAAGGTTCATGTTTGGATTTCTCAATGATACCCTTTGTCAATAACCTCACCAGTTCTGCTTGACCCTCTAGTTTTTCTTTGACTGAGAGGGTAAAGACCCTTTGGGATGCATGCTGAACTGGTGGCATATTTTCTTGAATGAATTCTATTTTGTATCCACGAATACTGTTAAGTATATAACTATCATTCGTGATAGTCCTCCATGCTTCCATGAACAGGTGTAATCTCCCCCCTGTTAGTACAGTTCCCCCACTTTTTATGTGCTGGTAGGAACCAGGCCCACCTACCTCCATAGTTATGGGAGTGTTCCTTTCTTCTGTTTCTTCATCCGTCGTTGTGCTGCTGGATTTACTGCTGGTTGAGGGTGGCGCATTTTCCATGGGGTCCGCTCTGGGCCCTGGCCTAAAAAAGGCTTTCGGGGATGGTATGCGGACCCCGAGCTTTCACCAGTCCCATGAGTTTGACGTCGACTGGTGGACGCGGTGGGGTACTGCCGTCTGGGTTGTGTGGGTCTCCTCGTACCGGGGCCTGCCCTCATGAGGCCGAATACTTTGGACTCTTCCTCTAGGTTTTTTACTTGTTTTGACAAGTCCTTACCAAATAGCAGGATCTGTGGCTCTGAGGCCGGTGTTTTGCACAGTCCTGCAAATGTGGGATTGAGGGCAGGTCTTATTATCTCCTTGCAGAGGTTGTTTATTTCATATTGGGTGTTACACAGCAGAGCCAGAGTGTCTTATTGGTTGGTGGTCATGTCCACCCCATCCACGGAACGAGCATAGGATGTTATGGCTGACGTCAGGACCTTGAGGATATGCTGCAATTTTAGTTCCTGGTTTCGGATACTCTGCCCAACGTACCCCCAGATTTGGCTGTTGACAGCCAGTACGTTGAGCGAAATGCAGTTCTCCGGAGGCGAGTAGAGTTCTAGTGCCTCATTGACTACCTGTTCTTGTAGGGGTTTGAAGGACAGGTAGTCAATGTTGGCCGCCAGTTTTGGCTGCAACGGCCGCCCTGCTCGTGGTGTAGCCACGTAGCGATTCAGCACACCCAGCAGCTCTTCCTGGTCCTGTACCCCGTGCGTACTCCCGACATCTTCGGCCAGTGACCCCAGTTCCTGACCAGCCCAGTCCTGGTCGCCAACGCTGCCCTCGGCTGAGGGGGAAGCGATGGCCAGTGCATTGTAAGGCACTGGTGCGGGAGTGCCTGAACTCCCTTGGCGAGACTGCTCCAGCTCCCGAAGCAAGTCTCGCTGGAGCATTTTCTCCATGAGCCTTTCCATGCGGCTCAGGCGGCTACCTCTGCCGCTCTGAGGCAGCGAGTCTTCCTCGTCAGAGTCATCAGAGATTACCGGTCGGTTTGTTTTTCTTTTTGATTTGCCTCCAGTCCGCTGCTGTTGGTCAGGCTGCGCTAGCGGTACTGGGCTCGGCTCGGTATCAATGATTGTGGACCGCAGCGTGTGCAGTCCAGGTGCCGCCTCTCGCCCCCCACTGATGGAACGCTCCTGTTCTGTTGGAGTCGAACGGGGGGCGGTCTTTTTTCCTTGTCTTGCTTTGCTCATTTTCCAGCTTTTCTCGATCTGGAGTGTACAAAGCAGAGCAAAGTTTTGTAATTATGACCTCAGAGTAAGTACTTACCTGACGGTCTGCCTTTTTAAGCTTGTAGCGTGAGCGCCTGTACTCCCGTTCATCGCTGTTGCACTGCGTGAACGCTCATGTCGCGCATGCGTGCTGGACGGGTTCTTCACGTAGTCACTCACGTGACTCCGAAGTAAAATGATATTTTTACTCCAGCCCATTGCAATACTTGGACTTCTATTCCAAATGAAAACTTTTTAGTGGGAAACCCAAATCTTTTGCCAGGAGTAGGGTCAGTTTCATATTAGCCAGTTACTAGACCAAGTGGGACCCGGTGGGTACCGTCCCACAACGCGGGGGCGGGAGGGGGGCGTGCGGCGTCACAGGGAAGGGCTGGTCCCTTAATGCAGAGAGGGAGGGGGGGGTAGAGAGGGTGGGATGGTAGAGAGGGAGGGGTGGGAGGGGTGGGTAGAGAGGGAGGCTTGGCCACTGCCTGGGCTCCAGTCCAGGCCCAGGCTCGTCCTTGGTTCCAGCGGCAAACTCCAGCCGTCAGTTCAGCCACCGCCTGGGCTCCAGTGCAAGTCCTGACTTCACCATCCCTGTCCCTGGACCCAGGCTCGTCCTTGTTTCCACCGGCGGCTTCTTTCTCGGCCCGTCATGGCCCCATCCCAAGCTCAGGGCTTGGCCCTCACTCCAGCTCCAGGCTCGGTTCCAGTCCAGGCCCAGTCGCCGGGCTCGGCCCCGATGGTAGGGAGGTCAGAGCCAGTGATGGACTGAGCAGTCATCAGTAGTCAATTGACAAGATATTACAAAGTTGATATTACAAAGGACATTTATTGTCACATACACCAATTGGTGTAGAGAAATTTGAGTTGCCATTGCAGCACACCAATAAAAATAAAACACATTAAAGAATTTGACATTAAACATAAAAACATCCCCCCACAAAGGTTCCCACTGTGACGGAAGGCAGCAAAGTCCAGTCCTCTTCCTCTTGTTCACCCTATTTGAGGCCTCCGCAGTCGCCGCGACGGCGGCCTGATGTTTCAGGCCCTCTCGCCGGATGATTGAGCTCCGGCATCGGTAAAACACTCTCAGCGGCCTGGAGTGTCTGGAACGGCCGCTTGCTGCCAGAGACCGCGGCTCCCGAAGTCCACAGGTCGCGCTGGTCGGAGCTCCAACACTGGCGATCTCGGTGAAAGATCCCAGGCTCCGCAGTGTCTGAACTCAGCGCCACCCGCGGCTGGATGCTCCGCAACCACAGCTCTGCGATGTTGGAGTCCGCGGTCTCAGCACTCCGGCGCTGCCGCTGAAGCTGATGTTCTGGTCGGTCCCGACAGGAAAACGCCGCTTCAGTCCAGATGGTAGGCCGCGACGAGAGGGCGAAGATGCGGCTCGGAGGAAAGACGCATCTCTGACCAGGTAGGCTGAGAAAAGCAGTTTTCCCCCCACCCCCCCATATAAAAAGACTAGAAGACCTCCAACACAAAACTTTTAACACACTAAAAATAAAAAAGGGTGAAAGGATGAACAGCTGCAGGCTGAGCAGCCATTCTCGACGGCGCCCCCACTCGACTTAGTTGATATTACTTAGTTGATATTACTTAGTTAGTTTGCACACCAAGGTGCTTGGGGGTTGAAGGGAAGTTTGCTCACCTCTCAACTCCTTGTCCCAAATTTCCCTTTTAACTTTCAACCCCACCTCACCCTGGTTCTACATTTCACAGCTCTTGTCATCCAACATGAAAGAACAATCTGTGGAAATCTCTTGTTAATATTGTGTAAATGGGTGATATCTGGCAGAGATGCTGCCTCACAGCACCAGAGACCTAGATTCAATTCTGACCTCGGGTGTTGACTGTTTGGAAATTGCATATTCTCCCTGTGGTTTCCTAGTTACCTCCTACACCCCAAGGATATGTGGGTTTGTAGATTAATTGGCCTTCGAAAATTGGCCCTAATATGTAAGGAGTGGATAGGAAAGTGGGTTGACGTAGAACTGGAATGAAGAGGTAGATAGACACAAGAAGGGTCTCAACCCGAAACATCACCCATTCTTTCTCTCCAAAGATGCTGCCTATCGCACTGATTTATTTCAGCATTGTGTGTCTATCTTTGGTGTAAACAAGCATCCGCAGTTCATTTCTACACATAGAATTTCAGCACACATGTGACTCAGTGCTGAAATGCCCGCTTCCATGCTAAATCTTTCCATCAATCAAGATATCTCAATCCAAATTCTGATTTAACTTTTACTATCACATTTACTGCAAAAAATGATTAAATGTTTTGATTCCAATATTTTTGTATGCAAATATTTAAAATAACAACACAACTCTTTTAATTTTAAGACACAGTTTGTTTATGAAGGCACAACAATGCAATTCCTGGAGATACGCTTTTGTCACAAGATGAAAATTCAAACGATAGACAAATTGGTTGAATATTCAAAATGATTTGGACATTTAGAGTTCATATTTATCCGAATCAATCACCGTATCCATTTCTTTTATTTTCAGTTCTTCTGCCAATTTCTCTTTCATTTTCCTTTCACCATCCTATTGTGAAATAATTAAATGCAAAACTTCAAGTTTTAGTTATCAAAGTCAACACAACTTCATTGTCCTAGAAACAGGTGGGCAACTAGAAACAAACATGAAATTATGTAGTTCAGTACTGTACAAAGATATATAAATGTGTGTGTGAAGAATTACTTTGGTTTAAAAATGTTAGGTAACCATGATCACCAAGTTGTTCTACCATCAATAAAAATTAGAAATGCAAACTGCATTTGTACAATACCTTTCCTGTGAATTACCCTTGGGTTATTTTTCCAATGCTAAAATATACTGTATAAATGTTATAATTAGAATAAAAAATGAGGAACTAGCAACAAATAATTCCACCCCAACCCCCCCACACAATAAAACAGCTACCTTGGTTATCCCCCATGTTTGATTGGCATATTCCTCTGCATATTTGGCATCATTTGTAACAAGAAAGTTGTCAAAGATTGTACCAGACTCCACCTACGATACATAAAAACATCACAAAAAACAGCAATACAATTTCTAGGTATTTCACTTTAAAATATTTGTTTCCCTGATTCTTAACATTCTATTACCTGCCACAAATCAAGACCAAGAACTCCAATGTTATCATACTTGTACAAATTGACATCTGGTGTGTATTCAGGATTTACAGTTTTTGGATGGACCCAAATGCCTTTGAAATTAGGGTTCTTAATCTTACGAGATTTCCATTTACCCTGTTAAAAAAATGTGTTAAAATCATTTCAATATTCTCCCATCATTTGATCATTAAGAATATCTGCAGTTGATACAAATAGCAAATAAAATTAAATGAATCCATTAATATGTTATTAGTATTGATATTGCTTTATTATTGAAACATGTACCCAGTTACAATGAAAAAATTTTTTTTAACGTATTATTCGCAGATATGGAAGTATTTATCCAAGCGTAAAAGGACGCAAGCAATTTTGTAGAAATAACATCTATCATTGAATTAAACAGCACTGAAACTGGCTCTTCGGCCAAAATTGTCTATGCATATTTTGATAATTAGGCCTGACTTTCAAACTGCATCACACTAATTTAGGACAGTAATTGCCAGGTGGTGACATTTCTATCAGATCTAGTCAATGTGAATTATTTACAGAAGATGCTTTATAAGCATTTTCTCAGAAGGATTATGTGAAGGCTTAGATAAATAAAAGCTACGAAAGAATTATTAAGCCTGAAAATGTACAAATCCATCTCTGGATTGCAGATCATCAGGTCTTTGGGATTTATATATTTTCAGCCTTACTGCCACCTATTGTTCCCTATAGATCTAGATTGGTGAGTTGAGATTCAGATTATCTATCGTCATATATACCTGGGTGCAATGTAATTATTGCTCACATGAAGATTAGAGAACACAATCCAGATTATAATGATAGATATAACCATGCATACAAGGATAAATGCAAAACAGCAGATATGTGCATAAACTGTAGCACAATCTGAAATAGTGAATCATGTTTATCGTATTTCTAAATTTGCTTAGGAATGTAAATATTGCATTGGTTTTAATTGTAAGATTAACTCTACAAATATATCCTTCTCACCTCCCAAGTAATCCTCATCTTAAAATATTGTTTCCATTAAATTCCAGAGCATAAAGTTGCTTCTAATGCAAACTAAGACAATCAATGTTTGACTGATCTACAGATTTAACATTGAATGACTTCCCCACATTGGCTGATGTAACTAAATTGTTCACCTGAAGGCCGTTTATTCTCTAGTAATAAAGTATTATTGGATTGGTTCACATATCTGTATACATTTGTGGGGCTGCTACAATATTTTCTTGGATGAATATATTCCCCTGAACACCATTTTCATTTTCCCTGTGCAGGAAAGTTCTGAATGCACATAAAAAGTGTTTTCTCATTACAAATCATTTAGTTCTCTTTTGAACGCGTAGTAATTATTTATTCCCAAGAATACAAGAAAATAGGAGGAATAGTAGGCCACCTGGTCCCTGAAGCTTGCATATTCCATATGATCATGGCTGATCAATGCTGGCTTCAACTACACTTTTGGTCCAGCTCCACATAACTCTCAATTCTCCAAATCTTTCAAATATTTAGCTATTTCCTTTAATATATCTCAAGATACAATTAAATATACCCAATGACCTGACCATCACGTGGGTAGTACATTTCAGAAATTCACTACCACTGGATAAGAAATGTCTCCACTCCCCAGTTTTAAATTATTTATATTATGATCATGTTCCTCACTCTCCCACCAGTGTAAACATCCCTGTGCACCCTGAGGATCTTAAATGCTTGAACCCCTCATTCTTCAAAATGCAACTCCCTGCAATTTTTTCAAAAGGTCAGTGATCCTCTCATAAAAATATATTGATAATAAATTGTAATCTCATAAGGAAAAGACAATTCCATGTTCACCTTATACTCTATATTCTGAATCAACGGATGTTCCCATTCACCATCCATCTCAGTGTCCCAGTCATTTGGTTTTGTAGCATCAGGGTCTGGAATCTTTTCTGGTTTGTCCCAATCCTGATTACATTTTAAGAGGCAAGGCAAATTAGAACAAAGAATTAATATATTACAGAAGGCTGCGTGTTCGTATCACGTCGGGGTCACCAATGTGGTGCGTGGGTCTCGAAAGGAGGCACGAAGTCCAGAGTTTCGAGAAGCACCTTTATTATATTCCTCCCGGTTGTAGGGAGGACGAAACTAGAGGAAGATGGCACCCAAACCCCTGCCTTTTAAACCCTCCGGCTAAGGGCCGCCTCCGGACTGCACCAGTCCTGTGCCGAGGGGTTCGGCAGTATGATGGCACGACCCTTAGGAGCCGCCACAATATATTCCTTCTTCTGGGAGTGTTACCAGACTTAAGATGAAAATCTGCCTTGATTTAATTACAAAGGCTTTTGAAATTAGCTATTTTCCTGCAATAAATTTTCATTGGTCTCTAAAGCACTGATTGACATCACCAAATTCAGATGACTTACTATGGTTTATTAAATTATCAACTCCTACATTATACTCTTTCTGCTCTCTTTTGCATGTTTAAAGTATGCATACCCTGCATAAGCCAGCAATTTGTTCGAGAGATTGATTACCCAATTATCAGGTCTAGTTTAGTCTAAATTGACACATGCATCCCTTTTCTCTTCCAATTCAAATTAGAATCAACATTGCATCTCTTCAGTTACATCAAACAGAACATGGAACAATACAGCACAGTATCAGACCCTTTCGCCCACAATATCTGCACTGACCGTGATGCCAATCTAAAGATACCACTATCATCCCAATGTCGAAGAAAAGCAAGATTTCATGCCTTAACAACAACCATCCAGTGGCCTTGACATCCATCATTATGAAGTCCTTCAAGAGACCCTCGGACAATATTCAATTGAACTTTACTGGACATTATCTTGCACTAAATGTTATTCCAATTATCATGCATCTGTACACTGTGGATAGCTCGATTGGAATCTTGTAAAGTCTTTCTGCTGACTGATTAGCATGCAACAAATGTTTTTCACTGTACCTCGGTACACGTGACAATAAACTAAACTAAGTAATAACATCTGCCTGCACAAGGTGCATCTCCATCTATTCCTTGCCTGTTCATGTATCTGTCAGTGAATACTTTAATTTTGTATCCCAGTCCAACTATTGCAACATAAAGTGTTCCAAAAAGCTCAAATGCAAGGCTGAGGGATGACAATCCAGGTTCTAGCTTCAGCTTATACCACCCCGCCCCGCCCCCCCTCCACAACCCCTCTCTACTTTGGCATTTTATTTATCATGATCATTTTGTTATTCACAAGCTTTTACCACAATATTTGTTGATCAAACTTTCATGGTTCCACCCTAACACGGATCTTTCCTTATATTCTATACACCCATGCCCTTGTTTTCAACAATTTCAGGTCATCAGGCCAAATCATTAAATCAATCTACCTGCCTGACTGACCTGCTGAATGTTTTGAGCATTTTACGATTTATTTTAGCGGTCAAAAGAAAACCAGAAGAGGTATTTTGGAGGGCTAACTTGGAAGAGAAATAGTGCGTGGCATAGTATATTGAGGAGATTTTAGAGTTTGAGACTTGATAGATGATGGTATGACTGTCGATAGTAAAGTTATTAAAAGGAGGGATACACAATAATTTAAAGTGCTGATATATGGAAGGGTTGTGGTGCTGGAGATCAATAAAATAGAGAGTAGCAATGGCAGGGAGGCTGGAAGCAGGAACAAGAATTTTAAAACTGAAACACTGCTAGAAAATCATCTGAGAACCTATATGAGAGCCAATCTGAAACGTGAACTAAAGATTCAGTCCTATAATGAAGATGCTCAAGAAGTGAGTAAATCATTAACTTCTAATAACTATCATCACCCAAATTACATATTTAACAATTGAAAGGGCAAATCTATAGAAGGCTGTTACATTTCTAAAATTGATCATTATGGTAGTTTCAAGTTTGTTTTAAGCTTTGTCTGCTTACTTCCGGTTTTACATCATCAGGGTCATCAATCTGCTCTCGGTCATCCCATTCATCAGGCTTCTGAAAATTTGGGTCTTTAATCATTTTAGCAGGCAGCATGTCCCAGTCATCCTCCAGAGAACCAGATTCAACTTTTTTGTTATCCATCTTCACTTCATAAGTGTTATCAGAATTAAGTATTAGAGTGTAGAGATGAGTGTATTCGTCATCCTGTGGAGCAAAATATTAAATTTAGCATCAGAATCATAAATCCATACAGCATGGATACAGGCCCTTCAGCCCAACTCACCCATGCCGGGCAAGATGTCCCCATTTAAGCTACTCCCATAGGCCCAAATTTGGCCCATATCCTCGTAAACCTTTTCCATCCATGTACCTGTCCGAGTGTCTTTTAAATGCTGCACCTTCCTCAACTGCTTCCTCTTGCAGCTCGTTCTTTACCCACCATCCTCCGAGTGAAAAGGTTGCCCCTCAGGTTCCTATTAAATCTCTCTCTCTCATCTTAAACCTATGAATTCTGGTTCCTGATTCTCTATCCTGGGTCGGAGTTTGTTTATTCACCGTATTGATTCCTCTCATGATTTTGTACTCTTGTATAAGATCACCCTTCAGCATCCTGCGCTCCAAGGAGTAAAGTTCTATCTGCTCAACCTCTTCATACTGCTGAGGCCCTCAAGTCCTGGCAACATTCTCGGCCATTGCTTTGTCCACTTCCCCGTCGACTGCCGCCGCGTCTCCTCCTTCTCCTGTCTCTTGAAAGATGCTTCACCTTGGAACATGTTGGCAACTCCGGGGGTGGAAGAAGAGGGAGCAGCAGAATGGACAAGGCGACCAGAGGAGGAGGAAGAGGCGGTGGAGTGGACAAAGCAAAGGCTGACAGGAAGAAGCAGCAGCTGGTGAGAGGGGAGGGAGCCCCACGGCGACAAAGCGCTACCTGTCGGTAGCAGCAGCCTGAAGAAAGCACTGATGGCCAAGGGCTACAACATGAGCCGCAACAACAGCCGCGTCAACCGGACGGTGTGGCAGCTGGCGAAGAAGTTTCGCTGGTGCGGGACAGCTGCATTTTTAATTAATTTTTTACCAAAAAATAATTTTAATTAACTATTTACAAAAAATACACACTAAAATATAAACAAACCCACCACCATAATACAAAAATAAACAAATATTCTTAAATATTATATTACTATTTCCCCATCCTTATTGAGGCTACCCTTCATGCAGTGCCCAATGGTCCCAGAAATACCCAGAGGGGTGGGGGGGGGGGGGGGGGGGGGGGAGAGTTGTTACCAAACTGAACTCACTGTGGAATGAATCCATTAACGGAGCCACTCTGCTGCTGGATTGTAAGTTGTCTGCCTTCCCTCTGGAAGCCTCCTCGTCCCCATCAGATGCCGAGTTCCCAGAGCTCTGGTTAAACGCGGGGGCTGCTCACAGTTAAGTCTGTGAAAGCGGCCCCATCAGAGAATGTGAGCAGCAGCAGGGTTCACTATAGGAAGGACTATTGCGCCTTTACCCCGCCCACCCGTCGCCTTATCTCTTCTCCACTGAAGCAGGTCGGTTGGGCACAGTTGCCAGAAGCTGAAAACTAAATATCGCAGTGGGAAAGCTGCGGCTGCGGTTCTGGCAACAGCCGGCGTTCTGCGCTGTCTGGAGGGGAGAGGGTGAGTGGGGGGGAAGAGGGGGAGAGGAGAGGGAGAGGAGGTGGGAGAGGAGGGGGAGAGGAGGGAGGAAAAGGAGAGGAGGGGGAGAGGAGGGGGGAGAGGAGGGGGAGAGGAAGGGGAGGATGGGGGAGAGAGGTGATGTGGGGGGGGTTGGAGTGAGCGGGCAGGCGGGCGCGCGTTGGAGTCCAGCTGCGGGAGGCGTGGCGCGAGGGTACTTGGAGGCATACTGGAGGCAGGTGGGCCTGGATTGGTCGGCATGTGGGCATTGTGACGTCAGCAGCTGGAAAGAGCCGTTCAGATTTTAAAAATTGAGTTTTGTTTGAGTTTTGTGATCAATTTTACTCAAAATCTGGGGAAATAATTGACCAAGGAGTGGATGTGCGAATGTAAAAGTAAAATCGCGAGCGAAATGGTAAACATGTCGCCATTTTTGCGTCTGGTTTTCACGGAGTAATGAATCAAAGGCAAAATGCCTTACACCCACACACACAGAATTTTTAAAGTATATAGATTACCTTGCATTTAATATCTTTCTTAATCAAGTGATTCTTCCCTTTGTAGTTGAAAATCACATGGACTTTTTTGGTTGCTGCTCCACAAATATCTGGGCCTGATGAATATAATGGCTTGAAAGTTTATACATTTTTTCTTAAACTGTAGAGTTTCTTAATCTAAACACCACACTTTACTGAAGCTTGATGATGACCGTTTATATCTGCTCCATTAACAGCTTCAAAAATTGCACATCAACTGAATAACAAAGCTCACTGCAGCTTCTGTTCAGTCCAGTAAGTATTATAGACAAAATGTTGCATGTTCCTGACAGAATTTGCATTTCCAAATAAATACTGGGCCATGAATTTTCTATTCTTGGCCTCATACCAACCACTACACACTCTGGTAGCAATGGAAGCAACCCTATACCTACATATTTTGAAAGGCCTTGGCCAGCTATAAAAGCTGCAAGTGTTTTTAATAATTTAAATTGAAGCAAATGATTAAAACACTTCTTGTTTACTGAAAATTTGATAAATTCTTAAAAACAGAACTTGCATTCATTATCCTAATCACCAGCCCTACATACATGTAAAATTAAATTGATTTAAGGGACAATTCCCATCATAACAGGGAATCTCTGTAAGTCTGTTTTCAACTGCAAACAGGATCAGCATCCAAATCAGAGTTCTAAAAATTAATATAGGCGTGAGATTTACGGGTTTAAAAAAAAAGAGGCCCAAACTGTATGTTAGTTTTCATATTCCAAAAGGGTTATCAAATAACTTCTATATATACACAGGTCCACCTCCGGTTTTCCAGTAACTGGTGGTCTGGCATCACCATTAAGGTCATAAGTGACAGGAGTAGGATTAGGCCATTTGGCCCATCAAGTCTACTCCACCATTCAATCAAGGCTGATCTATCTCTCCTTCCTAACCCCATTCTCCTGCTTCTCCCAATAACCTCTGACACCTGTACTAATCAAGAAGTATGTATTAATCAAGACAGAATTACGAGAACGCACTTGAAATCCTCCCCAGAAGACCTCTCCAAGTGGCACCTAGACCGGTTGAGGCTGCCGATCTCGACCTCATCCAGACTTCCATGGCCAACCGGTGAGGGTTCTAGAACTCTAACAACAACCTAAAGTTCACAATATGTACTTGGTCATAGTGCAAAGGAAAATAAAGAGGGCAAGGGATAAAGTGCTTTTCCCCCCACATGCATTGGTGCAAGAGATGTTCATGGGACAACTGATGCAGATGCTTGGTGGTAAATAATAAAAGCATTTTGGCTCCTCAGCACTTCCTGCTCATTTTAAGCATGAGATTAAATTTAAAAAAGTAAAATTGACAATTAATTCTAATTACTACTTACCAAACATTATGTAGTAAGGGGAATCTCCATTCATATCCTCTTGGTTCAGATCAGTCGGAAAGAGCTTAATGTATCCTCCACCACAGTCAATATTTTGCTCATGTTTCACAGTGAACTGTGTAACCATAGTTTGTCCTTCATTATTGAACTTTTCAAATTTAATTGATCTTGCATAGAATTTTGCATCTTCACTTGTCTGAATTCCTGGGTTGGGATAGGAGTCAAAGGATGAAAAAATATACTATATATTTTATGATCTTTTGGACAGCAGACTACAATAAGCACTACAAGGAGTTTTAGCACCATTCAAGATTTCTGCCACATTAATTTACCACACTGTCAATAGCAAGCACACAATGTGATGGCAAGAATATTAGAATTAGTAGTAGTAGTTTATACAACTCCTTAAACCTGCTATGCATTTCAGCATCAATTGATCCTGAGTTTAGAGCTATTCAGATTATTCACCACACAAACCAGGCATATAAACCTACTAAAATGCAAGCAACAGACCTAACAATAGGTGAAATTCTTTAAAAGTGTAAAAAATTAAATGTTCAGTACAAGTTGTTACCTCCTGTGTGTCAAGGCAAGGGATGCCTCATTAGGGCTAGAAAACATTAAGTTAAGAATAAAAAAGTCAGGAAAAGAAAAGGTGACAAAAATGCTGGAGAAATTCAGTGGGTGAGGCAGCATCTATGGAGCGAAGGAAATAAGTAACTTTTCGGGTCGAGCCAAAACGTTGGCTATTTCCTACGCTCCATAGATGCTGCCTCACCCGCTGAGTTTCTCCAGCATTTTTGTCTACCTCCGATTTTCCAGCATCTGTAGTTACTTCTTAAACAAGAAAAGAAAAGCATAATTTTTTAATAGCACATAAATTGTTTGTAGATAAAGTTAAACATATAAATCAAAAGAAAGGACTTACAAAATTAAAGTAAAGGAATAATAACCAGAACAATATGTTTAACTTGACGAAAATGAAAGGTAATATTAAATAACAAAAATAAAATGAATGTAATATGTTTAGGATTAATTGAATGCATAGATGGAAAAGCAGTATCAGCTGGAAGTTGGGAGTGACATAAATCAGCAAGGATAGATTATAGATTTTAAAAAATTACCATGTGCAATTTTCCAAACACATGATCTTTTTTGATGGGATTGGAGAAATAGAAGTGGAGAAAAACTAAAAACTTGACACAGACAAGTTAGTGTACATTCACTTTTGCTTATCCTACAATCATTATTTACCTTTGTCCTTCTCAGAATCCCCATAAAACTTTCCAGCATTGAGTATGAATTTACCATAGTCCAACATGTGTTTTGATTCTATCCATCTGCTTTGCCAAACATCTGAAAATAAGTATTTGGATACTCATGATAATGCATCTGAAGGATGATGCGTGTATTATTACATAATCTAAAAAGTTACAAACAGATTCAACAACTAAACTATAATGAAAAATTATTTTCTCCGTGTCGCAATATGGCAGATTTATCATCATTAATGGCTGAAGAATGAAGACTATTTTCAATTTGGTTATTCAGCAAGCCCACTGCTCTAGTGTTACAACTAGCCTATTTGACTTTTTTTCCCCCTTAATTTATGGGAAAAAGTCTCATTTGATGATGATTTATTATGCATCCTTAAATCCTTTGGTTTATATTGTCACGTCTACCGAGATAGTGAAAAAATGTGTTTTGCATGCAATCCAGGTAAATCATCCCATAGGTGTACATTAGGTGGCACAAAAGAGAAAATGAGTGCAGAATATAGATTACAAGTACAGAGAAAGTGCATGTTAAAAAAATGTGCATTGGTCGCAATAATATTGGCAAATTAGGAATTCATCCGGCAAACAAGAAGTTCATTTAAGAGCATGACGACAGAAGGTTAGAAGCTGTTATTGAATCTAGTGCTGTGTTTTTCAAGGTTTTGCTCAGAGAGGGGAGAAGAGAAAATGACTGGGGAGGGGACGGGGGCGAGTGGTCCTTGATTATATTGGCTGGTTTCCTGAGGCTACCTGAATGGTATATAGAGTGGATGGGGGGGGGGGGGGGGGGCAGGGGTGTCTGGGGCAATGGCTGGTTAGCATGATGGACTGGGATGTGTTCACAACTCTCTGCAATTTATTGTGGTCTCACACAGGGCAGTTGTCATACCAAGCTGTGATGTATCCAGATAAGATATTTTCCTTGGTAGATCTGTATAAATTGGTAAGAATCATTGAAGATATTCCAAATTTTCTTAGTCTTCTGACAAAAAAAGAGGTAGTGGTGTTCTTTCTTGGCCGTAACAATGTGGTTGGACCGGGTCAATTTGTTTGTGATATGTACACCAAGGAACTTGAAGCTCTCAACCATCTCCACTTCAGCACCATTGATGTTGACAGGTGTTTGTATTCTACCTTGCTTCCTCAAGTTGATGACAATTTCCTACATTTTGTGGACATTGAGGAAGAGGTTGTTGTCTTGATAATCATGCTACTAACCTGTCTTTCTCCAACCTGTACTTCATTTCATTGTTGTTCGAGATCCGGCCCACTATAGCAGCATCACCTGCAAACTTATAAATGGAATTAGAGCAGAATTAGGCTGTACAGTCTTGAGTATCGTCTTGAAGGCAGATCTATAGTCAAAATGAGTCCAACATGAGTGCCCTCGTCATCCTGATGTTCCAGGGATGAGTGTAGGGTCTTGAAGCTGGTATATGCTGTGCACTTTTTGCGGCAGTAGGCGAATTGCGGTAGATCGTGGTTATCTGGGATGCTGGAGTTGATGTGCGCCATATCCAGCCTTTCAAAGCCTTTCATAATGCTAGTGGTCTTCTTACAGCAGGTGGGAATCTCAGATTGGAGTAAGAGAGGTTAACGACACCTATGCATACTCCTGCCAATTGGTCCAGCTGATTCTGAGAACATGGCCAGGGCTCCATTTGAGCCTTCTGTGAGTTTGCTCTCATTAAGGTGATCTGACATTAAGATAGTGAACTTGGACACAGCTGCACCCAAGGCTATTGGGGTGGGTAACGCTATTCCACTGATCTGCTGTTCAAAGTGAGCATAGAATGCATTGATCTTGTCGGGGAAAAATACATTGTCGCCAATGATTCTGATTGTAGCCCATTATTGCATGCGAGCCTAAGTTACCATTTTCACACAGTTTTCACCCAAATTGAATTGTTTTACAAGATAACAGTTTAGAGCCTACCTTATTATCACGGGTCTTAAACTCGTTCAAATCTGTATCTAATTCACATCTAAGAAGAGTCTCATCATCTTTTCAAGTCTCTCCACATAATTGGTTCTGTCATCTCTGGTTACATTTTGGGAATTTCCTAACGTAAAAGTCATTGGAGCCATGCCATATTTCCTTGGTCTTCTGAGAGAGAAGAGGCATTGGTACACTTTATTGGCCAAAGTAATGGCCTACCTGGTATTTTAGAAACAGTCCATTAAATTTCCTTGTTTCTATCCCAGCATGTTGTTTTTCCATTCTTGAAGGTTATAGGTTCAGAATTGTTTTTTATCAGCTTGCTCTATACCTTCAGAGATTTGTGTATCTGCTGTACCTAATTTCTCTGCTGTTTCACACCCTTGAAACTTTTATCATTTTGTTGCCTTATTTTTCCAATCAAACAGCCAATTTACATTTTTCGACAATTAACTTAAAGATCAATTTCTGAGGTTCATTGTTTGTTATATTTCTATATTCCAGGTCAATCACAAGCTTTGAAATACAGTAGTTCCCTATGTGCCCAAGACCAAATAATTAAAATAAAACCGTTCACTTTACTAATTATTTTCTTCACTGCGGCAACGTTGTATCCAAGCTGACGATATCTTTTTTAATACAATAGGCTTTATGTTTTAGGATTTCCCAGCTCCCGGAGAAAGTCCGGAGGCTGAACATAGCTTGAAAATATTGAAAATAAAGAAGCATCCGTAAACTTCCAAGTTATCTTTATGAGTTTTGTTAAAATTTAGGAGCCAACGCCGATAAAGTTACACATCACGAATGGAAACGTCAAGGTAATGATTGCTTTTCGCACAAATAATTGTCGGTACCTATAGATCAATAACCAAATCCGTGTTACCACCCTACATGCAGTAAAGGGGGCGACTCGCGCTTCTTACTTGTAACCTGAAGTGCAAACTTTGCGCCTTACCGCCATCCGTGAACTCTTCCTTCAAATAGATCAGGGTGTCTGCTAGCGACTGGACGACCAACAAAGCCAGCAAAAGAACTACTAGCTTCATATCACTGGGGTTAACAGATTGTTTCGTGCAGTTGTTATTCTTATCGTCAGTTTATCGTTTAGTAATTTTGGGAAACACAAAATCTTTCCAGCTACCTAACACCCAGTCTGCTGCACACTGGCAGTAAACCATTGGGTGGGCGTTAATACCTGACGGTGACCTGACAAGGCCAATGGCGAGAAACTACGCAGTGGGTGGGCTCTGTGAAGTCAGAGAGCCACACAGACCTGTCATCGTGTCTACACAGAAGATCAGGTTTAAAAAAAACTAGAGCACATTTCTAATTTGCCAATTACATTAAATTAGTAACAAAAACACTCAAATACATTTTCAAAAGACTCGACAATAAATTATAAAAGCAATAAATGGACTATTCCTTAACACCCACACGACATGTCCACATATGTCAGAATTGAGGCAACGCTAATATACCTGATTCCCACCTCTGATTTTACTGAGAAGCTATGCTGAACATGGAAATTCATTATGATCGACACAAGGAACTGCTGAAGCTGGTTTGCTAAATATAAATAAATGCTGGAGTACCTCAGCGGGCCAGCCAGCATCCCTGGAGAACATGGATAGGCACTAGTGTTCAAAAGGGAACTGCAGATGCTGGAATTCGAAGGTACACAAAATTGCTGGGGAAACTCAGCGGGTGCAGCAGCATCTATGGAGCGAAGGAAATAGGCGACGTTTGGGGTTTCAGACTGATGGGGGGTGGGAGAAAGAAGGAAAAGGGGAGGAGGGGGAGGAGCCTGAAGAAGGGTTTCGGCCCGAAACGTCGCCTATTTCCTTCGCTCCATAGATGCTGCTGCACCTGCTGAGTTTCCCCAGCAATTTTGTGTACCTATGGATAGGCACTAGTTGTCTTAGAGAAACAAGAAACCAGGAATCCCAGCAGTTCTTCCACATGAGACAGGGGTTCACGTGCACCTCCTATAACCTTAACTACTGCATCAAGTGTTCCTGATGGGGCCTCTTACATTGGCAAGACCAAGCGTAGACTTGGCGACCATTTCGCTGAACACTTATGCTCGGTCTGCCATACTGACCTTTGCGTTCTATCCCTCCGCCATTGCCAGAGTGCAACTGAAGGAACATCACCTCATATTTTGTTTTGGTAGTTTACAATGGTCTGACCATTGCCAATCAACCCTGTCTCCTCACCAGGGTGTGGGGCGAGCTGGTGTGTGGGCGGGGGGAAGGGGGTAAGAGAGCTCGGAGAAAAGACGGGGGCAGAGCCATGGGGGAGAGGGGGGTATCACGGGGGAGGGGAGGCAGGAGCCAGTGAGGGGGACCAGAGGGGAAGGGGCTGTAGCTGGCGGTACGATGGGGACTCGCAGCGGGCGCTGCTCGTTGGTCGTTCTCCTCTGCCGGGATCAGAGTCTTTGCTTTCCGTTTGGCGACATCGGCGGCATCTCCGACACCGCGCCGTTTACGGTCACTCCAAAAATTGTGTCCGATTGGAGTCCTCTGTTGGCCATCCTCAGTTCCAGTAAAGACGCGATGGCGTAGGAAGGGGCGGACCGTCCCGGTGAGTGACAGAAGATACCAATCCGCGCGCCGCTGACTGGCAGGAGAGGAGATCGATCTACGCACGCGCGGTTTTTAAGATTTTTAAACGTCGCTAACTTTTACAATATACCACCGATCGGAACTAAATTTTTTGCACTCGCAGCACAGGAGAACGGTGAGTGAGCTGGCGAAAAATCGTATCGCTATTCTGTACCATTTTTGTGCAAATGGAAATACCACGTAAACCGGAAGAGCACAAGATCAGTTTTAATTATGTATAGTTAGATATACACATTAATGTTGTCAAATTGCTGGAGTAATTTTGTGGCTCAGGCAGTATCTCTGGAGGACATGGATAGGCAACATTTTAGGTTGAGACTGAATTGATTGAGGGAAGGGGAATGGGATAGGTGGATGCAGGTGAGGTTGGTTTAATTGGCAGATGGGTGAACAAGGGCTAGAGTTGAAAGGAGGAAAAAAGGGTGTCAGAAAAGGAGAGGAATGGAATGTAAAGCCAGAGGATGAGGATATAGGTGGAAGTGATGAGGTGGGCAGGATAATGGGAGAAAATGGTGTGGCACAGGTAAGAGATGGGAGAAAAAAAAGAGAAAGTTATTGCATAAAATTGGAGGATTGAATCTTCGTGCCATTAGGCTGTAAGCCACCCATGCAGAATATGGGGTGTTGTGCCTTCAGTATCTTCTTCTCCCACTATCCTGCACCCCCCTTTCCCTTTCCCTCTAGTTCCCTTCCACCTATATCCTTCCATTAGGCTTTACATTTCACTCTTCTCTCTTAAATGTTGGGATAGTCCCTGCCTCAACGATCTCCTCTGGCAGCTTGTTCTATACATCCACCATCTTTTGTGTGAAAAGTTTACCCCTCAGATTCCTATTAAATCCTTTCCTTTTCACCTATGTCCTCTGGTCCTCAACTCACCTACTCTGGGCTAGAGACTCTGTGCATCTACCTGATCTATTCCGCTCATGATCTTATAGGGTGATTTCACGAAAGGTCACTGGAGCGTAGATCCGCACCCACGTGACTGAAAATTTTAACTGGGGGACAAGCGTCACTTCCGGTACATGTTAGTGAATGGGAAAACACGCACTTTCACACCCGTTAAAAACATCGAAAACGGCCAGGTTTTGAGCTGCAATTTACTGAGCCAGTCGGGGTGACCGTGAGGCACAGCTACCTAAATTTACAGTATAAAAAAAAGATAGAAACTAAGGTAAATACAAGAGGGAGCTGAAGGGGCAAAATAAGCGGAAGTTGTTAGCGGACATTTTTCGTGGAGATTTAAACATCCAAAATATCGGGAATTATCGCGTTTGCTCGCTGCATTTCATCAAAAGTAAGGCATTATTGGCTTTGTTATCTTTATTCATTTGTTAGATGAAAAGTATTAAAAGTTAGAAATCCTTCAGTAAAATTGCAAAATCGCCCATGGTTCTTGGGTGGGTTTTAACATGCAAAATGAAAACGCTTCTGAAGCTCCATTCACCATTTAAATATCCGTGAATCATAAATGCGTCTTGAAATAAATTTTACTCAGATGCAAGCTAAGGAATGGTATAATTGTCAGCTGTTCATTTGACAAAATCAGGATATTTCTTGGCTAATAATAAAATGTCCGCCACTCCACCGCCCTCCAGCAGCCCGCAGCCATCGCCTTACCTGCAGCCTGGACTCAGCACCGGGACTGAAGCTTCCATGCTGCAGACTCACACTCCCCTGGGTTTGACTGCGCTGGGTCCTAGTGCCAGTCCCTCCAACCCTGGTAACATCAGTGGCTGTTCCACTGGGTCTTCCCCATCCCCCTCAAACCATGTGACCGTAGCTCTTCCCCACCCACACCACAGTCCTCATACCCCCTCCTCCCTGACCACCCACCACCCCCCCACCAGACATCGCCTCGGTCTCAGTCCACTCACCTGCCTTCCTCCGGCCCCAACCCCCATCCTTGCCATGTGTTCACCATCCCCCCTGACCTCCCCCTCTCAGACACCGAACGGTCTGTCCTCAGCAGAGGCCTCACCTTTGTCCCCCTCCGTCCCCACCTCAATGAGTTCCGCGCCTGCTGCGATTTGGAGCTCTTCTTCCGTCGCCTCCGCCTCACAGCGTTCTTCCATGGGAAGGAGTCCTCGCCCCCCATTGATGATCCCTTTTCCCATCTCCAATGGGCCCCCTCCTCTCGAGCCCCCCACAATCGCCGCTACGGGCGGCCTGATGCTCAGGCCCTCTCGCCGGGATGATGGAACTCCGACGTCGGAACGGAAGAACACCCTCAGCAGCTTGGACTTCCGAATCGGCCACTTCCTACTGGAGACCGCGGCTCCCGAAGTCCACAGGCTGAGCTGGGCGGAGATTCACGCTGGCGGCCCTCGGCAAAGGGGTCCCAGGGTTCCGCGATGTTGAAATCAGCGCGGCCTGAGGCTGGGAGCTCCGCAAACCACAGCTCTGATGTTGAAGCAGCAGGCCCAACACTCCGGAGCTTCAAACGACGATCCAGGTAAGCCATCACCCACTCCGCGGTGAATCGAATATGTATTTTAAAACGTACTGTTTAATGACAACATACAATAGGTTCTAAAAGTGTCACACTGTCACTTTTGGGTAGGCATGGTCCTCTAGTTGTGGGGGTGCGGGATTGGGAGGGGGGGCCTCACACGTGAAATAGCCTAAGATCACCCCTCCAAGGAATAGTCCCAGACTACACAACATCTGCCTATAGCACGAGAACATCGTATTTATTGTCCACTCCTAATTGCATTTGAGAAGGTGTTGAATAGGGAATCCCAGAGTTTAGCCCAGGTGGATAGATGGAACAGCAATATATTTCCAAGTCATGAATATTTGTCATTTGTAAGGGATATTGTAGATGGTGGTATTTCCATGCATTTGTTGGTCGTGGCTTCTTTTGCTAGTAGAGATTGTAGGTCTAGACTATTTTTGAGTAGAATTTAAATAACAGCAGTACATTTTGTAAATGGTACAAACTTAGCCACAGTATGCTTATGTAAAGAATTCATGAAAGCGATTGATGGCTGCCAATAAAGAAGGCTGCTTTATCCAGCATAATGTCAACCCCTTGGATGTTGGTGCATCATTCATTCAGGCAAATGAACAGCAATCCATCACACCCCTGCTTTGCATTAAAACTTTGGAGAGTAAGGAGTCAGCCATTGCAGATATACTCCCTAACATAGTCATAATGCACGGAAACAGATCCTTCGGCCTAACTCATCCATGTTGTCAGAGATTATTATCTTCTGCCATCTATGTGGCAGAAATGTAACTCAATTTTAAAATCAGTATATCTAAATGTTGTCACCAAAGTTAGACACAATGTGCTGGAATAAATCAAAGAGTTAGGCAGCGTCTCTGAAGAAAAAGGATGGATGATGTTTTGAGTTCTTCAGAATCAGCCTGAAGGGTCCTGACACAAAACATCATCCATCCTTTCCCCCCCACAGAAGCTGCCTGACCCGCTGAGTTACTCGAGCACTTTGTACCTCTATTTGGTATAAACCAGCATCGCAGTTCTTTGTTTTTACATTTAAATGTTGTTAATGTATTATTGCAGACAAACATAGCCTGCTTTAACATTATTGCAGACAAACATAGCCTGCTTGGTGTACAGAATAAGGAAAGATGTTCCAATTCCGTCCATAGGTCCTCTAAAAATAGGACCTATGGACGGAATTGGAACATCTTTCCTTATTCTGTACACCAAGAAGAGTCTTAGTCATTGAACATAGAAACATGGCCTTTGTTTGATCATGTTTATGCTGACCATTAGCACCCATCCATTAATCCCTACAAGTAGTCTCTCACCTACTATGCCTTGGTGACTCAAGTACTCATCCAAATGCTTCTTAAGTGTACCTGCCTCAGATTGTACCATTCCAGATTGCAACTACCTTCTAGGTGAAAATAAATTTCTTCCTCAGATGTTCTCTGAACTTCTTGCTCCTTACCTTAATCCAATGTCATCATGGCACCTCTTCCAGGGGGAAATGTTTCTTGCTATCTTCCTATCAATGCTCTCATAATTTTGGTTGGCTATAACAGATCACCCTATCAACCTCTTCTACTCCAGTGGAAACAAACTCAGTGTCAGTAGCAGCTGTAAAATTCCATCCCAGTCAAACATCCTTGTGGATCTCTTCTGTGCCCTCTCCAGTGCAATCTTGTCCTTCTTGTAATGTAGTGACAAGAACTACATACCATATTCTAATCATGATCTGACCAATGTTTTGTGAAACCAAGTCAAAGAGCCATGACAGGAAGCCAATGTTTGGAACGTGAGTCACAGTGCCCTCCATAATGTTTGGGGCAAGCCCATCATTTACTTATTTGCCTCTGTACTCAACAATTTGAGATTTGTAATAGAAAAAAAAAAAAATCACATGTGGTTAAAGTGCACATAGTCAGATTTTAAAAAAGGCCATTTTTATACATTTTGGTTTCACCATGTAGAAATCATAGCAGTGTTTATACATAGTCCCCCCCCATTTCAGGGCATCATAATGTTAGGGACACAGCAATGTCATGTAAATGAAAGTCATGTAGTCATGTTTAGTATTTTGTTGCATATCCTTTACATGCAATAATAATAATAATAAATTTTATTTAATGGGCGCCTTTCAAACATCTCAAGGACACCTTACATAGTATATCGGAATAACATATAATCGGAATAAAACAAGTAATAAAGACATCACAGAGACACAAATTAAAAACAGGATTCAATCCAAAAACAGAAAATCAAAAACACAGTGTGAAGAGGGAGCAGCGGCAGCCAAAGCGCGCCAGCGTTCACTCTCTCTTCACGGCAGCCATCTTGGACACAGACCTACAAGACTACAATTAGACAAAAAAAATCATCCCCCCACAGTGGGTAGCACTGTGGAGGAAGGCACAATGTCCAGTCCCCACCCCATGTTCACCCCAAAGTCAGGCCTATTGAGGCCACCGCAGTTGCCTCTACGGAGGCCCGATGTCCCTGGCCGTTCTCACCGGGTGGTCTTGCCCCGGCGTCGGGAGAGTCCTTTCGGCGGCTGGGCCACCTGGAACGGCCGCTTCCTGGTTGGAGCCCGCGGCTGCCGAAGCCGACAAGGCCGCGCCGGTTTGGAGCTCCCAGGCTCCCGATGACAAAATCGGCGCCGCCTCTCCGCTCCGCAGACCCGCAGCCCGGAGTTGTTGCTCTCGGCGGTCCAGCTCGCCAAGCTCCAGCGCGTCGCTCCAGCGCGGCGACCCAGGCAAGGGATCGCCCGCTCCGCTCCAGCGCTCCAATGCTGTGCCGCCGCCGAGGCCGAGGTGCTGGGCGGTTCCCGCCAGGAAACGGCGCTCCAAGCCCGCAGGTAGGCCACGAGGACGGGTCGACGGGCAGCCCGGAGAAAAGGCTGCCACACCGACCAGGTAGGGACCTAGAAATTAAGTTTACACCTACCCCCCACATTAAAAAGACCATATCCCCTACAAACAAAAAACAGGACTCACTAAAAACTATAAAAAAAACTGATTTAAAACGGACGGCTGCTGGCTAGCAGCCGTTCACCAAGATGGCTCCTCCTCCGATGACTGCTTGAAGTCTATGATTCATGGACATCACCAGTTGCTGGGTGTCTTCTCTGGTGATGCTCTGCCAGGCATGCATTGCAGCCATCTTTAGCTTATACTTGTTTTGGGGGCTCGTCCCCTTCAGTTTACTCTTCAGCATATAAAAGACATGCTCAATTGGGTTCAGATCGAGTGATTAACTTGGCCACTCAAGAATTTACTATTTCTTAGCTTTGAAAAACTCTTTTGTTGCTTTAGCAGTATGTTTGGGATCATTGTCTTGCTGTAGAATGAACCGCCGGCCAATGAATTTTGAGGCATTTGTTTGCACTTGAGCAGATAGGATGTGTCTATACACTTCGGAATTCATTATGTTACTACCATCAGCAGTTGTATCATCAATGAAGATAAGTGAGCCAGTACCTTCAGCAGCCACACATGCCCAGGTCATAACACCCCCACGACCATGTTTTACAGATGAGGTGGTATGCTTTGGATCTTGGGCAGTTCCTTCTCTCGTCCATACTTTGCTCTTGCCATCACTATGACAAGTTTTGCTCTTTTAAGCAAAGATTATAGAGGAGCAAGATAGACCACTCCTCGAAAAACGAGTAGTATGACGTGTGTGATTGTCGACGCCATTTTATTGAGCATTTTATTGGGTTGTCATGGCGTCCTCATCTAAATCTTCATCTCACTGCTCCGCTATCAATTGTTCTAATCGTAAATCTAAACGACCAGACCTGTCATTCTTTAGGTTCCCCGATAAAAAAGAAAGGAAAGAAAATATTATTATTATTTTTTGTCGATATTCTGTCGTGAAAATGTTATTTTCTGTTCTCCCATCAACGGCCATTGTGAAACTAGGTTTGTCGGTACATTAGAAAGTTAATAGACTTATTTTTAATAGATCTTTACTTACCACTATAATAAAGACAATTTTAACACTTCTGTATGTTTTTGGTTTTGTTCTTGTAAGGGATTGGTCTCCAAAATATGGCCCGCGGGACACATTAGGCCCAGTGACCACGAGATTTTTCGAGCTCAGATTCAAGTCCGAGAACGCGGCGGCTGTTACCCGTTATAGCCCTCGAATTGTCGAGACATCACAAGCAAAGATCACAAGCCCGCCGTGAAGAAGGGTGCAATCAAAGATTATACAACTCTGCTCTATCATCTTTGGGTGCAATGGTGGGCCGTGGCGTTCGGCGGCGGTTGCAATCAAAGATACTAGAGGAGCTCTGCTCTATAATCTTTGGTCGGAATGGGACGGCTGAACGTTATAACATGCTATCGTTCCACCCTCCCTCTCCCCCTTCTCCCTCTCCCCCCTTCTCCCTCTCCCCTCTCGATCCCTCTCCCCTCTCGCTCCTCTCGCTTCTCTCGATCCCTCTTCTCTCGATCCCTCTCTCCCTCTCCCTCTCCCTCTCTTCTCTCGATCTCTCTCTCCCTCTCTTCTCTCGAATCTCTCTCTCCTCTCTTCTCTCGATCTCTCTCTCTCCCTCTCTTCTCTCAATGTCTCTCTCTCCCTCCCTTACGCTTAAAGAAATGGCGGCCGTGACGTTCCGTCACGTAATAATAATAATAATAAATTTTATATTTAATGGGCGCCTTTCATACAAAATCTCAAGGACACCTTACATAGTAATCGGTATAAAAACATATAATCGGAGTAAAACAAGTAATTAAAGACATCACAATGACACAAATTAAAAACAGAATTCAATCCAAAAACAGAAAATCAAAAACACAGTGTGAAGAGAGAGCAGCAGCAACCAAATCGTGCCAGCGTCCACTCTCTCTTCACGGCAGCCATCTTGGACACAGACCTACAAGACTACAGTTAGACAAAAAAAAATCATCCCCCCACAGTGGATAGCACTGTGGAGGAAGGCACAATGTCCAGTCCCCACCCCATGTTCACCCCAAAGTCAGGCCTATTGGGGCCACCGCAGTTGCCTCTACGGAGGCCCGATGTCCCTGGCCGTTCTCACCGGGTGGTCTTGCCCCGGCGTCGGGAGAGTCCTTTCGGCGGCTGGGCCACCTGGAACGGCCGCTTCTTGGTTGGAGCCCGCGGCTGCTGAAGCCGACAAGGCCGCGCCGGTTTGGCGCTCCTAGGCTCCAGATGAAAAAGTCGGCGCCCCGCTCTCCTCACTGCCGCCTTGCCGCCTCTACGCACGCCGTCTCTCCGCTCCGCAAACCCGCAGCCCGAAGATGTTGCTTACGGCGGTCCAGCTCGCCAGAGCTCCAGCGCGGCGACCCAGGCAAGGCATCGCCCGCTCCGCTCCGCTCCAGCGCTCCAATGCAGTGCCGCCACGCAGGCCGAGGTGCTGGGTGGTTCCCGCCAAGAAACGGCGCTCCAAGCCCGCTGGTAGGCCACGACGACGGGTCGACGGGCAGCCCGGAAAAAAGGCTGCCACACCGACCAGGTAGGGACCTATAAATAAAGTAACACCTACCCCCCCACATTAAAAGACCATATCCCCTACAAACAAAAAAACAGGACTCACTAAAAACTAAAAAAAAAACGAATTTAAGACGGACGGCTGCTGCTAGCAGCCGTTCACCAAGATGGCTCCTCCTCCTGTGGACTGACGTACTACACGTCAGTCCATTGGATTTCGGAGGAGTGGTCTATCTTGCTCTGCTATAAGATCTTTGCTTTTAAGTACTTCTTGGCAAACTGTAACCTGGCCATCCCATTTTTACTGCTAATCAATGGTTTGCATCGTGCAGTGCAACCTCTGTATTTCTGTTCATGAAGTCTTCTGCAGTGGTCATTGACAAATCCGCACACGACTCCTGAAGAGTGTTTCTGATCTGTCAGACAGGTGTTTGGGGATTTTTCTTTATTATAGAGAGAATTCTTCTTTCATCAGCTGTGGATGTCTTCCTTGGCTTGCGAGTTCCTTTGCGATTAGTAAGCTCACCAGTGCTCTCTTTCTTCCTAATGATGTTCCAAACAGTTGATTTTGGTAAGCCTAAGGTTTGGCTGATGTCTCTAACCATATTATTCTTTTTTCTCAGTCTCATAATGGTTTATTTGATTTTCATTGGAACAACTTTGGTTCTCATGTTGATAAACAGCAATAAAAGTTTCCAAAGGTGATGGAAAGACTGGAGGAAAGACCAGGTGCTGAGAGCTTTATACCTGCATGATGGAGGCAATTAAACACACCTGAACAATTACAAACACCTGTGAAGCCATGTGTCCCAAACATTATGGTGTTCTGAAATGGGGGGGAATATGTATAAACACAGCTGTAATTTCTACACAGTGAAACTAAAATGTATAAAAACTGACAATGTGCAATTTAACCACATGTGCTTTTTTTCTATTACATATCTTAAATTATGGAGTAGAGGCAAATAAATAAATGATGGGTCTTTGTCACAAACATTATGGAGGGCATGTATGAGGAAAAAGTACATATGTATTGGAAATCAGAGGAGATGCAGCCTGGAGTGCTGGGCATGATGTATCACTCTCCATTTTATGATTTTTATGTTCCTTTGTCTGTATTCCAACCATTTAACTGAACTGATTTTATGGCTATTGTTCTTTTGTTTGTCTCTAACTCCTGCCATCACTCAGATGATTTCTATAACGTGTGGCTTTGAGCAACCTCGGCCTCATCCTATCAGTGATCTTCCTTTGTCTTATCTCTCCCCACTATCTCTATAACTTAAACTAACTTGTCTTCTTTCTTTCCCACACTTGACAAAGTGGCTGAACCTCTCTTACCACATATATTACCAAACTTGCTGGGATTTCCCAATATTTTGTGGTCTTGTTTAAGATTTCCTGTATCTCGATTTTCATCTATCCTTCTTTCTTTGTCCTCCCTGAACCCAGATCCATCTACATGACAATTATTATTCTTTAAATTAATTTGTGAATCCCATATATTACACCAACATCATTAGGTTCAATGTCTTATTGTAATTGTAATTTTATCTAAACCTTTTATACATTAGTTGTAATTTTGGTCAATTTTTGGTCGTCAGAACCTCTGTACGTCTTATATAAAAATAATGAACAGATAAAAGTGTCTTTCAAGTGTTTGGGGTCCAGGACAACAACATAAACGTTGAAGTTAATAACAAAACTGTTGTTAATGTTTGAATGCCCAATGACGGTTTACTTCATTATCCACCCTGATAATGCGCACGTAGAGCCGCAGCAAGAATTGCCTTGTTTTGTTCCCGGTGCATCTGACAATTAAACACTATCAATTCAGTTATGTATAAACACAATTAAATTCTAAATAGGGGGCCCGATCGAAACGTCCTCTATTCACGTTCTCCAGAGTTGCTGCCTGACACGTTCAGTTACTCCAGCACTTTGTATATATATATATATATAAAATACTCTCTCACCAGCTGAGAGAGCAGAGCAGGTCCAATTCACTCCAAATATACAAAGTTTCATGGAGGCAGTTTAGCAACCGAGGGGTTAAGAAGGAAATAATTTGCTCACATTATAACATACATTAAAATGAGTCGGCGTTCCCGTAAATACAGATTTGTAGGTGTGTAAACCTGACCTCTTTAACAAAAAAATCCTCTAGCGATGATAACATTTGGGTCTCCTCCCCTCTACCCAGCTCCGTTCCCAATGAGCGGGCGGCGCTGACGTAACTGTGGGTTTGTTATCATTCCCTGAAGATGGCGTCGATCATGGAAGGGCCGCTGAGCAAGTGGACCAACGTTATGAAAGGATGGCAGTACCGCTGGTTCGTGCTTGACTACAACGCGGGCCTACTCTCTTACTACACGGTGAGTGTATTCGAGGTGACTTAACAAGGTCGGTGGGGGGTTGTGGTGGAAGCTGTGGTTGACTAGGTCTGTGTGCGAGGTTTATTTGGTTTCTCCCCTGTCTGCCCGCCCTCCCTCACGGCGGACTACATTCCTGCATCGTGAGCGCGGCGGGCGAGCGAGCGAGGGCCCGGGCCCGAGTGGGCGGCCACGGAGCGTGTGTGTGACGCCGCTATTGTCCAATCACATTCCCAACTCCTCAAGACGACCTGTGAATTCAGTTGGACCGGCCAATCAACGTGGTAAATGGGCGGGACCTCTAGTTAAAGGGGTAGTTAGGCTGGTAGGTGAGGTGAGGGCAGGTTCTGCTTTATGATAGCGGAGTGGGCCCATTAGGTGATGGCTTTGTGAAACAAGGATCGGGTTTTTCATACGAGTGTGCAAGTGCGCTGCAGAGTATGGTCATTCCACAAGAAAACAATATTCACCCTTTTGAAACGAATGACTTGTAGTCCAAGGATGTTATCAGATGTTCGTTATTATCGGAACCCGATATTGACGCCAAAATGTTTGCCAAACCCTGTTCCCTTTGTTTATAAATACATTATTACATATTTATCGTTTTCCTTTGGTTATGTCCATAATAAAAAAGTTGGATAAATATTTATAAAAGCAGTGTTATTATAACTTAGCGATTTATATTTTAACGTATCTCATTTGTAAACAAAATGTAATTTCACTGAATGCGAACACAATGCTCCCAACAATCCTGCAAAATACACAGCATTCTGAAAAGCTAAGGAAGAAGAGATTATTGATCAATGGAATTGTTCTTGTGATGTTGCAACAGCCTTTGTGTTGCAGATAGTCACAATAGTTGATGGATATCACAATTATCTTAACTATCACAATGGATAGTTAAGATATAAAAAGCCTGAGTTATTTAAAATTACTACATTTTCGTTTTAGGTTTTGATTAAAACGCTACATTGATTCTTTTTATCCAAACTGGTGCAAGATGAACACACAATTAGAACAAGCGATATTTCTTCATTTACAGGCGGCCAGTATTTGACATTCAGTGGAGATTCAGTTATTGCTGACTTAACTCTGAGATTGTTTGATTTCTGGATACTAAAGAAATTGATGTATATTAGCTGCTTTGATCTTGTTGAAGGCAGAGTTGCTTTGAGAAAGAAGGGGCTCCACCTGGTCCAGTTATTTGTCTCCCCTCTCCAGGAATTGTGATTATTTTGGCCTTCAATAGCTAAATGATCACGCGTTATCAATAAATCTGATTTATCCCTCTTCTTTAAAACCTTTGACTAGCAATTATTCCATGTTCTGAAAAAAAACCCACATCTATTTGGTGTTCAGCTAATTCCATATTTGTGTGTGTGTGATTAAATGTCTGAAATCTTCAGATCATTTAGTGATTATGATGATTGTAAATGATGGTGGGTATTATTTTGCATGAGTAGGTGCTACCCTCTCCTTAATTTAGTATGTTGAGTCCTAAATGGATCTATAACTAGACTAACTGAATAACTAGACTAAGTGGGACCCGTTGGGTCCCATGCTTACACGGGAGGGCTGGTCCCCTAACGCAATATTCCACTTCTCCACCAAATCCAATATTGGTGGCCTGTGGGGGGAGGGGAGGGCTTTCTGGAGTGCTAGTATGGGTGTTGTGGACCGAAGGGATTCTTGGGCTGGCGGCTCAGTCACTCAGGCCTGGTGGGCTGGCAGCTCAGTCGCTCAGGCCTGGTGGGCTGGCAGCTCAGTCGCTCAGGCCTGGTGGGCTGGCAGCTCAGTCGCTCAGGCCTGGTGGGCTGGCAGCTCAGTCGCTCAGGCCTGGTGGGCTGGCAGCTCAGTCGCTCAGGCCTGGTGGGCTGGCAGCTCAGTCGCTCAGGCCTGGTGGGCTGGCAGCTCAGTCGCTCAGGCCTGGTGGGCTGGCAGCTCAGTCGCTCAGGCCTGGTGGGCTGGCAGCTCAGTCGCTCAGGCCTGGTGGGCTGGCAGCTCAGTCGCTCAGACCTGGTGGGCTGGCTGCTCAGTCGCTTAGTTGCTTAGACCTGGTGGGCTGGCTGCTCAGTCGCTTAGTTGCTTAGGCCTGGTGGCTGGCAGCTCAGTTACTCAGGCCTGGTGGGCTGGCAGCTCAGAAACTGCCAGAAATTCTGCCCAAAACAGGTGAGAGACTCTGTGTGTGTGTGTGTGTGTGAGAGAGAGAGAGAGAGAGAAGGGGGAAAGGGTGGAGAAACATTTTTCATCCTTTTTCTGCAGATCACAGAAATGAAGGAGGAAAGTCTATCCTGACCTGGATCTCACAGGGAGCAAATGAAGGGAGGGAGAATACTGGTGTGAGGTTTAATACTTGCAGGGGAAATACTGATGGGCTGAAGGGACTCCTGGGCTAGTACAGGCCTGATGGGCCATAGGGACTCTTTTATAAAATAAATTAAAAAAAGATCTGTGAAAACGGAGTGAAATCTCAATCTTTTTCTGGACTTTTCCTGGCCTGGCACGGGCCTTTTGGGCCAAAATGCTCCTCCTGGGCTAATAAGGGCATTTTGGGCAAAAGGACTGGTTTCTCGGCTAATAGCGGCCTTAAGGGGCGAAATTAATGGTACCAGGCAGGTCAAACAACTCATTTCATTTCCAATTGCATTGCAGTTTCAAGCACAGGGCAGACCGAATAGCTCATTGCATTTTCATTTCACTTCCATTGCCATTGCAATTTCAAGCAAAGGGCAGGCCAAGCAGCTGATTGCATTTTCACTTCATTTCCATTGCACTTTCCAGCACAGGGCAGGCTCAAGCCAAACAGCTGATTGCATTTTCACTTCATTTCCATTTCACTTTCAAGCACAGGGCAGGCTCATTGCATTTTCACTTCATTTCCATTGCACTTTCAAGCACAGGGCAGGCCCAAGCCAAACAGCTTATTGCATTTTCACTTCATTCCCATTGCTATTGCAGTTTCAAGCACAGGGCAGGCCAAACAACTAATTTCATTTTCATTAAGGGTTAACAAATAATTTATTCAAGTACATTGCATACTCGGTGTTCTGTAGTTTTCCAGCTCAGAAAGAGAGTCGTGACCTCTCCTTCGCCATCTTGCAGACAGACTGAGCCACTTCCGGGTTTTATAGTCCCTCCCACCGGAAGGGGCGTGGCCTTCATGGTGGTGATTGACAGGAGAGAGATACTCAAGATTTTTTAAACACTAAAGTCTTTTATTTTTCATCCTCGGGGCCTGCGCAGCGGAGGAGGACTGAGTAAGATGCCAAAAAAATCACAGCCATTGTGGTAGCGTTTTTTCTAAAACCAAAGCACAGTGCAAAGAGGAAGTGGTTAAGATGAGACTTTTAATTATATAGATAACTTTTAATCTGAAGTATATACTGTATGTTGGAGTTGGGTTCCTTCATAGCAGTGATTTTGATAAATATTTGAAATATAATGGGTGTAAAAATGGCCGTTCTTCTAGGTCCTCAGCTGTGTGCTGGATATGCGATTGGTATAGATGGGTACTTGATGGTCAGTATGGATGTGGTGAACCCAGGGGTTTGTTGCCATTTTATGTGACATTGTTCATGTCCGAGACTAATCTATTCATGAGTGTGTAAGTGTGATATGGATTTAATATTTTGGTGGAGGATAATGACTTCACTGTCTGAGGAGGGAACTAAAACTCGCAAAGTGATGGATGCTGGCACGTGAGATGATGTAGTCAAGAATAAAAAGTCATAGTATGGCCCAAATATTTGTGCCTAAACATGCAAAATTGCCATTTGGTTCTGTTTCCTTGCTCCTGAAATGTATGATTCAATATCTCCAATGTTTCATATAGGTTTAATTAACTACTTGCTCAATTATATTACATCTTCAGTGACTCCCCACTTTAATATTGTTCATTTATTAGTCACAGAATGATATATAGTATTTCAGATGTGGTGAGAAACATTGTTCACAGAATCAGCCGTTACAGCAAGGGTGAGACCATTTGGTGTTTTTGAGTCCATACTAGTGATACGCAAAATAAATTGATTTCGTCCCTCTCACTAACTTCAATTATTTTCTTTCCAGTACCTATCCTTTTCATCAGTACAATTGAATCTGTCACACTACTACCCCTGGCTATGTATTCCAGTAGTAAATGACGAGCTCTGTTAAAAGTCAAAATTTGTCTTTCTCATGTTACTTTTGGTTCCTTTACCAATCACCTTTGTTCTGCGTGGTCTACCTTTTGATCCCTTTATCAATGGGAACTGTCTTTCTGTCTCTGCTCTACCTATATATCCTTCAAAAATCTTTATCAAATTGCCTCACAACCGTCTCTATTCCAACCGTCTCTATTCAGCACATCACTAAAATCTGAGCCTTGGAATAATTTTGATAAATCTCTTCTGCACTCTTCTACCTAACACCTTCAAATTTTCCTAAAATGAGCAGAATGTGCAGATTGTGTCAAATGCAATGACATTTTTGCTTCTCTCTTCAGCATGTATTTGTGTAAAACAGTGTACCATTTGCCTCCTATTTCTTTGTTCTATCTGCATTTGCTTCTTATGTAAAGGTTCATATTTTGCACACTAAACCCTTTTGGTTCTGCACTTGATGATATTGATGACTTGGGTTTTTTGTACACTTCTTTACAAATCGTAATATTGGTACTAATCTATCGTTGGATGATTGACACAAAGCTGGAGTAATTCAGCTGGACAGGCAGCATCTCTAGAGAGAAGGAATGGGCAACGTTTTGAGTCGTGATCCTTCCTCAGACTTTACTATCATTGGATGATGCATTCTTATTTATAACTAGACTAAGTAGGACTAGTTGGGTCCCAGTCATACGGGAGGCCTGGTCCCCCAACACAACTCATTCCCCAACGCAATATTCCAAAACTTACCCGTTCCCCCAACACAATATTCCACCACACACCCATAGCCCCTAATTGTGCAGGCACGGCTCATTTCCCCTCATCCCCCAGCACTCCCTCCCCCTCCTCTTCATAGAAACATAGAAAATAGGTGCACGTTTAGGCTATTCGGCACTTCGAGCCTGCACCTCCATTCAAAATGATCATGGCTGATCATCCAACTCAGTATCCTGTACCTGCCTTCTCTCCATACCCCATGATACCTTTAGCCACAAGGGCCATATCTAACTCCATCCTAAATATAGCCAATGAACTGGCCTCAACTACCTTCTGTGGCAGCTGTCATGTGTGGGAGGGAAGGGTGTGTGGGGTGGGAGGGGGGGAGGGAAGGGGGTGGGAGGGGAGGAAGGAGTGGGGGTATGTGTGGGCAGGGGGGTGTGGGGGGGGGGGAGAGTGTGGGGGGGAGATGTGGCGGGGAGCTGTGGGGTGGGAGGTGATCGATCTGCGCACGCGCAGTTTTTAATATTTTTTAAACCTCGCTAACCTTTACGACATTCAACCGATCGTAACAAAACTTGGTGCAATCACAGCATAGGAGAACGGTGAATGAACTGGCGAAATGTCGTAGCGCTATCGCAAACCGTTTTTGCGCAAATAGAAAGACCGCATAAACCGGAAGATAACAAGATCAGAGTTTTAGTTATGTACAGATAGATAGAAGTTGAAATATAACTTCATATACCAGGCACTAGATTCTGATGAGAGGTACCACACCCTTGCTTATCTTGTTGATAGTTTTATGCTTATTAAATGCATGGCTTTGGTACCCATTATTAAGTGGGATTTTTCATTATATCTGTCTTTGATTTTTCACCAGTACATATTCAAACTGATTTTACATCTTCCACTTCAAAACCTCCACTGCCTATATCCTGGCTCATAGTAAGCTTCAATCATTGTCACAAATCCATGTTGTATCCCAGTCCAGATTTGCATTTTTTTTAATTCTCATCATGCTTTTGCTCAAATCTGTCCAATGTTTTGTCACATCTTAACTTTGTAATTCCCTCAACTCTGCTGCTTTTTGAGAATTCTGCTTTATAATTCTCCCCATTTGCACATTCCCTGCTATCCTTTAAAAAAATCTTGTGATAGTAGCAGAATTAGGCCATTCGGCCCATCAAGTCTACTCTGACATTCAATCATGGCTGCTCTGTCTCTCCCTCCTAACACCATTTTTCTTACTTCTCCCAAAAACACCCTACACCCGTACTAATCAAAAATCTATCTCTGCCATAAAAATATCCATTGACGACCTCCACAGTGTTCTGTGACAATTAATTCCACCGATTCATCACCCTCTGAATAAAGAAATTCCACCTCATCTACTTCCTAAAGGAACATCCTTTAATTCTAAGGCTATGACCACTGGTCCTGGGCTCCCTGAAACATCCTCTCCACATCCACTCTATCCAAGCCTTTCACTTTTCGGTAAGTTTCAATGTGGTTCACCCTCATTGTACTATACTCCAGCAAGTAAAGTGCCAGTGCTGTCAAACGTACATCATATGTTAACCCATTCATTCCTGGGATTTTTCTTGTAAACCCCCTTCTGCACCCTCTCCAGAGCCAGCACATCCTTCCTTGGATATGGGCCCAAAATTGTTCACAATATTCCGAATGCGGCCTTTAGAGCCTCAGCAGTACAATCCTTTTTTTGTCTTCCAGTCCTCTTGAAATGAATGCTAGCATTGCGTTTGCCTTCCTTACTACCGATTTGACTTACAAATTAACTTTTTAGGAATCCTGCACCAGCACTCCCAAGTCCCTTTGCACCTCCAATTTCTGGATTCTCTCCCCATTTAGAAAATAATCAACGCCTTTATTCATAACACCAAAATGCATGACTGCTACACTGTATTCCATCGCCATTTCACTGCACACTCACCCAACCTGTCCAAGTCCTTCTGCAGAGTCCCTGCTTTCTCTACAATACCTGTCCCATCACCTATTTTCGTATCTTCATTATCTGATAATTAACGCTATTGGATGTATTACTATGTTAATAATGATACTCTTAGAGATGGCTGAACTTTAATTTAAGTTCAGTTTTAGAGATACAGCATGGAAACAGACCCTTCGACACCGACCAGCGATCCCCACATATTAACACTATGCTACACACATTAGGGACAATTTACACTTATACCAAGTCAATTAACCTACAAACCTGTACATCTTTGGAGTGTGGGAGGAAACCGAAGTTCTCGGAGAAGTTTATCAACTCCACCATCAACAGTGTCACCTCCCTCAAACGGATTACCACATTCCCGAATCAGAAGCCATGGATGAACAGCGAGGTCAGGCTACTGCTGAAAGCACGGGACACCGCTTTCAGGTCAGGCGATGCTCGAGCCTACAGTTCATCCAGGGCTAACCTGAAGAGGGGCATCAGGAAGGCCAAGCATTGCTACAAGCTAAGGATTGAGGAGCACTTCAATAACAACTCCGACCCCTGACGCATGTGGCAAGGCATCCAGGCCATGACGGACTATAGATCCACCAACATCACCCCCACATCCAGCGACGCCTCCTTCCTTGAGGAGCTTAACCACTTTTATGGCCGCTTTGACAGGGACAATCAAGAGATGGCCATCAAGGCTGTGCTCCCTGCTGATCACCAGCCCCTCACACTCACCCCCTACGACGTGTATGTGGCACTGAGCAGGATTAATGCATGTAAAGGCTGCTGGCCCTGATGGCATCCCCGGGCGCGTCCTCAGGGCCTGTGCTGCGCAGCTGACAGACGTCTGGACTGACATCTTCAACCTGTCACTTGCCCAAGCAGTTGTCCCCACGTGCCTTAAAACCACCTCCATCGTGCTGGTGCCAAAACACTCCACTGCGGCGAGCCTCAACGACTTCCGCCCAGTTGCACTTACTCCCATCATCACCAAGTGCTTCGAGAGGCTGGTCCTGGCACACCTCAAAGGCTGCCAACCTCCCACACTGGACCCCTATCAGTTCGCCTACTGCAAGAACAGTAGTACGGTGGATGCCATCTTAACGGCACTTCACTCCGCCCTCTCCCACCTCAACAACAGAGACACCTACGTGAGAATGCTGTTCATCGATTATAGCTCAGCATTTAACACCATTATCCCCTCAAAACTGATCACCAAACTCAGCGACCTGGGCATCGACCCCTCCCTCTGCAACTGGATACTGGACTTTCTAACTAACAGACCCCAGTCTGTTAGGTCAGACAACCACACCTCTTCAACCCTCACCCTGAACACCGGCGTTCCACAGGGATGTGTGCTGAGCCCCCTCCTCTACTCCCTCTTCACCTATAAATGGTACTAACACCATCATCAAATATGCATTATCAGCAACAACGACCTTGTTTGGAATACTTAATCCTGGGTGCAGATGCGGCGTAGACGGAGGAATTGGTAGGGGATGGAGTCCTTACAGGAAGCAGGGTGTGAAGAAGTGTAGGCCAGATAGCCATGGGAGTCAGTGGGTTTGTAGTAGATGTCGGTCAGTGGTCTGTTATCTGCGATGGAGATGGTGAGGTCTAGAAACGGTCGGGAGATGTTGGAAATGGTCCAGATGAATTTGAGTGCCGGATGGAAGTTAGTGGTGAAATGGATGAAGTCAGTGAGTTCTGCGTGAGTGCAGGAGGTCGCACCAATGCAGTCGTCAATGTAGCGGAGGTAGAGTTCGGGGATACGGCCACGGTACGTTTCGAACAAGGATTGTTCTATGTACCCTACAAAGAGGCGGAGGAGAATATTAGGACATTACCTATTGATGCATTTGAGAGAATGGACTGCGGAAAACATGTACAAAATAAAGGTCTTCTGCCAACCTGTTTCTGCTGCACAATGACCGCTTCTGACAATAAAAATCCTGGAAAATCCTGGAAATCCTGATATCCTGGAAAATATATACCACTTCACAACATGGAAGGGGTGGGGTAGGAGGCCTTTGGTATCATGAAATGTTGCATAACAAAAGCATTCATTGAGCATGAAATTCACCTTTTGGTTTCATGGGCATTGAATGAGTGTTAAATGTCATGAACGCAAACTGAATATAAAGCACATGGTTTATATGCCGCAGCAAACACGGTTGTCCTCTTTCTGAGATGTGAACTGCCTAGAGTACTGAAGAGAGAGTATAAATGTTGTCTACATATGATTCTATGCCTAGATCCATTATTTGTCTGGTAACTCGATGCCTCAAAAGAACCAATTCAAGAATGTTGGCAAATCATCTCTGAAAAAAAGGTATAACATCCCCATCAAGTGGTGTGGATCCCTGGCCCATTATAATTAAAAATGGAGGAATATTTGGGATAACTGAGTTTACTTGCTGGAGGTATGCAAAATCAAAGCAATGGGAAGAATGCACCACCTAGATATATCCTTTTTAAACAAAAAATCCTTAAAATTGCTGTTGCATACGTTTACAGAGGCTAGTAAAGTCTAAAAGTAACATAGACATGGATTATCGAATTACTGAACTCATAAATTAAGGGTATACCCTGATCTCCCAACCTACCTCAAGGCCCTTGCATTTTAATAGTTTATCTGTATTTTCTCTCTAGCTGCAGCACTGACACTGCAGCAGTATATTCTGCACTGATTATTTTTCACTTTGCACCCCTTTGCTCCTCTTGTGTGCAGCTTGATTGTACTCATAATGATGTAATTTCACTCAATAGAACACAAACAAAGTTTTTCACTTTATGCAAGTACTGATGCCAATAGTAAACCAACACCAATGCTTTGCTTGCAGTTGACAACATATTTGGATGCAGTGGTATTGCCCTTTGCTATGCCTTAGAGTCATAGAGTGATATAGTGGAAACAGGCCTTTTGGCCCAACTTGCCCACACCAGCCAACATGTCCCAGCTACACTAGCCTCGCCTGCCCACGTTTGGTCCATATCCCTCTAAACCTGTCCTATGTGATTGTGAATTTGTTTTAACTGGTACAAAGTTGCTTGCACCACAGGTTTATAACAAACTTTGCGATACATTTTTGGCAAAATTCAGATTATCTCTGAAAATCAAACGGGTGCTACAAGATATGGCAAATTGATGCTTGCTTATACCTCTATAGCACCTGAAGAGTGTTAAGCAATACTAGACCAAGTGTAGATCCGTTGGGTCTGCTCCCCCAACGCACCCGTTCCCTACCCGTAGCCTCCATCGGAGGCGTGGTCCTCCAACTCAAGCCGTTCCCGAAAGTAAGATTCCAGCACTCCCCTGCCTCCCTCAGCAGTGGGCTTGAAAAAAAATTCCATTTGCACTTCCCCTGCGTGTTGCAATAGCAATTCGCCCTCCCCTCCTGTGAGGTGAAATGTTCAGAGTGTTCCTGTGTTGCAACATTGTGTCGAAGTGTTGGAAGCTGGCAGGAATGATTTTAATGAAAAATGTGAATCAGAATATGTCTGCTCCCCAATGGTGTGGTCTCCCAATGAAATATTCCACCACTCAGCCGTTCCCCCAACACAACTTAACCCGTTCCCGAACATAAGATTCCAGCACTCCCCTGCCTCCCTCAGCAATGGACTTTTCAAAAATTCCAAATTCCAACTGCAATACCTATTGGCCCTTCCCCTCCTGTTGAAAAATCCTATTGAGGTGAAAAGTTCAGAGTGTTTCTGTCTTGCAGCTTTGTATCGAAGTGTGTTGGAAGCTGGGAGGAAGGATTTTAACAGTAAAAATCTTGTAAATGTTGGCATTTTTAAAACTTTAATTGTGAATAACATGAAATATAGGACAACATATTCAGTGAAGCTGATCACTGCTAACCGAGCCATTGTGACGTCATCAGTTGCTGGTCATTTTAAATTCAGTCTTTTGATCTTTTTAAACTTTAATCAGTAATAAGTCGAGAAATAAAGCATAAAATGTTCAGTGAAGAGGCTCTCTGCCAAGGGTAAAAATGTGAATCAGAATATGTAAAGATGTAATTGTTACCACGTAATGTTTTTGCGAAGATGTGACAACCACATATACACACATATACGCGCATACAAGATCAAAGTTTTAATAAGTATATGATCATATGATATATAATAACAGAATTTCTTAATATCATTAGATTATTCAACTGCTTTTGAAAGCTTGTGATAACTATTAAAATATGTTCTCAAAGCCTTATAAAATGTTCAAGTGTTTTGTCATATGCACGAGTATGATGAGGTATGGGCACCATTAATAATCTTGTTTGCAACAGCATGTAGATTGAGACAAACACAAAAACAAATTATACATAAATTTATATATATACTTGACCAAGTGCAGACCCGTTGGGTCTGCTCCCCCAACGCAGCCGTTCCCTACCCGTAGCCCCCACGGGAGATGTGGTCCTCCAACTCAAGCGGCTCAGGAATCAGCAGTGCGGCTGTTTTTAAATGGCATCTTTGAGGCGAGATGCGGGCGCCAGCAGCCGTTATGGTCGCTGGCCAGCAGGAGGCGACAAAATGAGTGAGTTGGTGGGGGGGGGGGGGGGTGGGTGGAGAAGGATTTTATTTAAAAATGTGTACATAAACACGACGACATTTAATGAGGAGTGGATACTTGGAATGAAAAGTGAAATCTCTACCGAAATGGAAAAAATCAGGGCGTTTGTGGGTCGGGTGTTGGCGTAGCAACGAATCAAAGGCCGGCAGCCACAAGTCAGAAACATACACAGCTACACAGCCAGACACACACAGAGTTTTAAATATAGATAGATTACACGAAATTCTAAAAAGATAGTTTAAAAAAAAAAAAAAGAAAGATTTTAGGGCAAAAACATAATTTGGAAAAAGAACAAGTCCATATTAGTTCAAAAGGTGGACTGCAGTTTTTCATTATCGAGGTAGAATTAAGATGGTGTAGATTGGTTCACGAACCTGGTGATTGTAGGAAAATAGCTGTTCCTGAATCTATGGCGTGAGTTCAGGCTTCTATATTTCTTGCCTGATGGTAGCAGTGAGAAGAGAGTATGACTGATGGTGGAGGATCCTTGATGATGGACTGCTATTTGGAAGAATGTTGGGGCATTAGGATGTGAGAAAAGGGAGATGGTGAGAGAAGTGGGAAGCAACTGTACTTTGAGTAATTTTATGGGAGTTGCAATACGTGAAATGCCTGCTGAAGCTGAACATCCAAAAGGCAAAATTTCCTTCAGGAACCTTTATTTCCGCATCAAAGAATTTCATTTGTGTTTATGAGGCACTTTAACATAGCTGTTCTTGCTCTTCTCTTTTATATAACTTGAGCTGTTCTTTGTTGCTTCAATTGGTATTAGAAACCAAGGTAAACAGTAACACAGGTACAGGGGCAGCACATTGGCGCAGCGAGAGACCTGGGTTAGATCCCCACTACAGATACAATACAATACCTTTTATTGTCATTTGAACCTCACATGAGGTTCAAACGAAATTTGGTTTCTGCAGCCATACAAGAAAAGAACCAAGACACACACCAACACAATTCAATTCACATAAACATCCATCACAGTGAGTCTCCTCCTCGCTGTGATGGAAGGCAAAACTTAAACATATCTCTCCCCTGCACTCCCCTCTCCCCCCCATGTCAGAGTCAAAGACAGTCAAAGCCCCCGGCGGGCGATGTTAAATGTCCCGCAGCCATTAAAGCCACGCCGGGTGATGCAAGGCCACGCTTGGTCTTGGTGTTGGAGCCCCGGCGGGCTCTTGGTGTTGGAGCCCCGGCGGGCGCTCACAAAGTCCCGCGGCCATTCCAAGTCGCGCGGGGCGGTGATGTAGGCCCCGCTCCAGGTAATCTTCAACCCCGCAACTCGGGCGGGAGAAGTCGCCGTTGCGGAAGCCCCGAAAAGCGGTCTCCCACCAGGGACCCACGGGCTCCCGGCATCATTGTCCACAGACCTGCGGTTGGAGCCTCCGAATCTCCGGGTGTCGGGTCACAGCAGCGCTCCACCACAGCTCCACCCGCTCCGGACTCGGCCAGCTCCGTGATGGTGAGTAAATCCGCAGCTCCGCGACTGGAGCCCCAGGTCATTCCTCCAACAGGTCATTTCTGTTGGAGGCCGCTCCACGTTGCAGCCCCAACGACAACGGAGACCCGACAAAGAAAAGGTCGGGCCATCGTGCAGGGGAAAGACCTTATGGAAAAAGACTACATGGAACAAGACAGAAAACAATAAAAAGACAGACGGACTGCAGAGGCCGCTGCTGACAAGAGTCGCGCCGCCCAATGGATGCAATCTGCGCAGAGATTGTATGTTTTCCCTGTGACCATGTGGGTTTTCTCTGTGCTCTGATTTCACCCACGTTCCAAAGATGTGCAGATTTGTAAGCTAACTGGCTTCTGTAAAATTGCCTCTTGTGTGTAAGATGCGAAAGTGGGATAACATAGAACTAGTGTACGGGTGATCTATGGTCAGCGTGGACTCGGTGGGCCAAAGGGCCTGTTACCACACTATCTCCAAACTAAAGGTACTGCATTGTGTCTGTAAACATGCAGAAAAGCAGGTAGAGAAAGCAATGTGCAGGATCTGTTTAGTACACAAATCCTGATACTTTGAATAGCAACTCCAAATCCTGCTTTTATGACAACTGAATGAGTTTTTGTTTTCAAGTCCGAACTGCTCTTTAAGGGAAGTGTTAACCAGATTGATATTAAAGTATCAGATGGAGAAATGCTTTACAGGTTATCATCTACCCATGTGCTCCACATTTCAAAAAACAATAATTGCCAACAAACATGCTGGTAAGAATTTGAATTGTGTGAATTTGATCTGCTTTATTTGTTATTGTATTTTAGAATCAGATCCGACATTATATTTGTTTTTTTCCAGTCCAAGGACAAAATGATGCGGGGTTCCCGAAGAGGCTGCGTCAGACTGAGGGTAAGTATAACAAATTTCACTGTTGGTACATCCTTGGAATCTGATTGCTAATATCTTTTTTTTAATTAATGTAATATCGTGTCCTTGTTTTTTTGCTTGTATATCTGTCATGGTTTCTCTATAATTTATTGCCCATCATTCTCCATGCTGTCTTTGGTTTCATCTTGTCTGTGAGATTCTATTTCCTTCAAAATTGTTGTCTAATTAGTTTGCCTTTGAAAGGTCAGTATCAGAAGGGGAGTTAAACTGATTAGATGCCGGGAGATCCAGTAAACCTTGGTGGACCGAGCACAAGTGTTTGGCAAAGCGGTCACCGAGCCTATGCTTGGTCTCGTCGATGTACAGGAGCCCACATCGGGTATACGGGATGAAGAAGATTAGATTAGAGGAGGTGCATGTAAATTTCAGTCACTTGGAAGGACAGCTGTGGTTCTAGATGGAGTCGAAGGAGGAGGGACAAGGACTGCTATTACACCTGTGGTTGCAGGGGAGGGGGGTGGTTTAGGTGGGAAGGGATGAATGAACCAAGGAGTTGCGGAGGGACGTCACCTATCCATTTTCTCCAGAGACGCTGCCTGACCCGCTGAGTTGCTCCAGCATTTTTGTATCTATTTAGGAATAAAACAGCGTCTATAGTTGTTATTGCATATAACAAAGCAATTGGATATCTGTAATTCTATCTACATGAGAAGTTTGCAAAAAGGATGAAATGACAAAATGATGCAGTTATTGAAGTGGTGGATAATAAAGCAAGCAATCAATTAATAGTTGCTGCAAATCGATGGAATAGTACAATGGAAGGAAATAAATTCAGTAAAATTCCAATAATGCAGTATCCAATTTTTAAAAATAAATCCAAAAGATTTGGTATCTGGTGCACTGGGTTCAGATCATCATGGACTACTTCCGTGATATTCCCCGTGATCAATAAAGCAACTCCCACATCTATCTTGCCTGCAGCACCTGTACTCTGGAACATTACACTGGCAGTCTTGTAACTGTTTCTCTGTGAGCCAGGTTTTTTGCAATAGCTATAATGTCCTGGTCAAATATATTTATCCACACTCTGTTCTACTTTACCTGTCATGCCTCTAGCATTGAAATAAATGTAGTTTAATATAACTGTCTTTCTTCGCTCCCTGCCATGCTCCTGCCGAGCCTGTCTTTGGACTTGTTATCATTGAAAATCTTCTACATAGAAACATAGAAACATAGAAATTAGGTGCAGGAGTAGGCCATTCGGCCCTTCGAGCCTGCACCGCCATTCAATATGATCATGGCTGATCATCCAACTCAGTATCCCGTACCTGCCTTCTCTCCATACCCTCTGATCCCCTTAGCCACAAGGGCCACATCTAACTCCCTCTTAAATATAGCCAATGAACTGGCCTCGACTACCCTCTGTGGCAGGGAGTTCCAGAGATTCACCACTCTCTGTGTGAAAAAAGTTCTTCTCATCTCGGTTTTAAAGGATTTCCCCCTTATCCTTAAGCTGTGACCCCTTGTCCTGGACTTCCCCAACATCGGGAGCAATCTTCCTGCATCTAGCTTGTCCAACCCCTTAAGAATTTTTTAAGTTTCTATAAGATCCCCTCTCAATCTCCTAAATTCTAGAGAGTATAAACCAAGTCTATCCAGTCTTTCTTCATAAGACAGTCCTGACATCCCAGGAATCAGTCTGGTGAACCTTCTCTGCACTCCCTCTATGGCAATAATGTCCTTCCTCAGATTTGGAGACCAAAACTGTACGCAATACTCCAGGTGTGGTCTCACCAAGACCCTGTACAACTGCAGTAGAACCTCCCTGCTCCTATACTCAAATCCTTTTGCTATGAAAGCTAACATACCATTCGCTTTCTTCACTGCCTGCTGCACCTGCATGCCCACTTTCAATGACTGGTGTACCATGACACCCAGGTCTCGCTGCATCTCCCCTTTTCCTAGTCGGCCACCATTTAGATAATAATAATAATAATACATTTTATTTATGGGCGCCTTTCAAGAGTCTCAAGGACACCTTACAAAAATTGAGCATGTATAGGAAAAACATGTAAGGGGAATGAAATAAATAGTAGAGACATGACTAGTACACAAAGTAAAGACAGAATTCAATACAAAACACAATATGAGGCAATTAATCCACAGATGAAAAGGGACGGGGACGTGGGGCTAAGGATAGGCAGAGGTGAAGAGATGGGTCTTGAGGCGGGACTGGAAGATGGAGGGAGTTCCAGAGCCTGGGAGCTGCCCTGGAGAAGGCTCTGTCCCCAAAACTGCGGAGGTTGGACTTGTGGATGGAGAGGAGACCGGCTGATGTGGATCTGAGAGACCGTGAGGGTTGGTAGGGGGAGAGGAGGTCAATGAGATATGTGGGGGCCAGATGGTGGAGGGCTTTGTAGGTGAGGACCAGGATTTTGTAGGTGATCCGGTGGGAGATGGGAAGCCAGTGAAGTTTTTTGAGGACTGGAGTGATGTGATGCCAGGATTTGGTGTGGGTGATGAGTCGGGCGGCTGCGTTCTGGACCAGTTGGAGTCGGTTGATGTAGGTGGAGCTGATGCCAAGGAGAAGTGAGTTGCAATAGTCCAGTCGGGAGGAGATGAAGGCATGGATGAGTCTTTCAGCAGCAGGCGGTGTGAGAGAGGGTCTGAGTTTGGCGATGTTGCGGAGATGAAAGAAGGAGGTAATAGTCTGCTTTCCTGTTTTTGCCACCAAAATGGATAACCTCACATTTATCCACATTATACTGCATCTGCCAAACATTTGCCCACTCACCCAGCCTATCCAAGTCACCTTGCAGTCTCCTAGCATCCTCCTCACAGCTAACACTGCCCCCCAGCTTAGTGTCATCCGCAAACTTGGAGATATTGCCTTCAATTCCCTCATCCAGATCATTAATATATATTGTAAATAGCTGGGGTCCCAGCACTGAGCCTTGCGGTACCCCACTAGTCGCTGCCTGCCATTGTGAAAAGGACCCGTTTACTCCTACTCTTTGCTTCCTGTTTGCCAGCCAGTTCTCTATCCACATCAATACTGAACCCCCAATGCCGTGTGCTTTAAGTTTGTAAACTAATCTCTTATGTGGGACCTTGTCGAAAGCCTTCTGGAAGTCCAGATACACCACATCCACTGGTTCTCCCCTATCCACGCTACTAGTTACATCCTCGAAAAATTCTATAAGATTCGTCAGACATGATTTACCTTTTGTAAATCCATGCTGACTTTGTCCAATGATTTCACCACTTTCCAAATGTGCTGCTATCCCATCTTTAATAACTGACTCTAGCAGTTTCCCCACTACCGATGTTAGACTAACTGGTCTGTAATTCCCCGTTTTCTCTCTCCCTCCCTTCTTAAAAAGTGGGGTTACGTTTGCTACCCGCCAATCCTCAGGAACTACTCCAGAATCTAAAGAGTTTTGAAAGATTATTACTAATGCATCCACTATTTCTGGAGCTACTTCCTTAAGTACTCTGGGATGCAGCCTATCTGGCCCTGGGGATTTATCGGCCTTTAATCCATTTAATTTACCCAACACCACTTCCCGGCTAACCTGGATTTCACTCAATTCCTCCAACTCCTTTGACCCGCGGTCCCCTGCTATTTCCGGCAGATTATTTATGTCTTCCTTAGTGAAGACGGAACCAAAGTAGTTATTCAATTGGTCCGCCATATCCTTGTTCCCCATGATCAACTCACCCGTTTCTGACTGCAAGGGACCTACATTTGTTTTAACTAATCTCTTTCTTTTCACATATCTATAAAAACTTTTGCAGTCAGTTTTTATGTTCCCTGCCAGTTTTCTTTCATAATCTATTTTTCCTTTCCTAATTAAGCCCTTTGTCCTCCTCTGCTGGTCTCTGAATTTCTCCCAGTCCTCCGGTATGCTGCTTTTTCTGGCTAATTTGTACGCATCATCCTTCGCTTTGATACTATCCCTGATTTCCCTTGTTATCCACGGATGCACTACCTTCCCTGATTTATTCTTTTGCCAAACTGGGATGAACAATTTTTGTAGTTCATCCATGCAGTCTTTAAATGTCTTCCATTGTATATCCACCGTCAACCCTTTTAGAATTAATTGCCAGTCAATCTTGGCCAATTCACGTCTCAGACCCTCAAAGTTACCTTTCTTTAAGTTCAGAACCATTGTTTCTGAATTAACAATGTCACTCTCCATCCTAATGAAGAACTCAACCATATTATGGTCACTCTTGCCCAAGGGGGCACGTACAACAAGACTGCTAACTAACCCTTCCTCATTACTCAATACCCAGTCTAAAATAGCCTGCTCTCTCGTTGGTTCCTCTACATGTTGATTTAGATAACTATCCCGCATACATTCCAAAAAATCCTCTTCCTCAACACCCCTGCCAATTTGATTCACCCAATCTATATGTAGATTGAAGTCACCCATTATAACGGTTTTGCCTTTGTCGCACGCATTTCTAATTTCCTGTTTGATACCATCTCCAACTTCACTACTACTGTTAGGTGGCCTGTACACAACACCCACCAGCGTTTTCTGCCCCTTAGTGTTTCGCAGCTCTACCCATACCGATTCCACATCCTGCAAACTAATGTCCTTCCTTTCCATTGCGTTAATCTCCTCTCTAATCAGCAACGCTACCCCACCTCCTTTTCCTTTCTCTCTATCCCTCCTGAATATTGAATATCCCTGGATGTTCAGCTCCCAGCCTTGGTCACCCTGGAGCCATGTCTCCGTGATCCCAACTATATCATAGTCATTAATAGCTATCTGCACATTCAACTCATCCACCTTATTACGAATGCTCCTTGCATTGAGACACAAAGCCTTCAGGCTTGTTTTTACAACACTCTTACCCCTTATACAATTTTGTTGAAAAGTGGCCCTTTTTGATTTTTGCCCTGGATTTTCCGGCCTGCCACTTTTACTTTTCACCTTGCTACCTATTGCTTTTACCCTCATTTTACACCCCTCTGTCTCTACGCTCACACATTTAAGAAACCCTTTCCCTTTAACTCCATCCTCCACTAGCCCATTCGACACCCCACCCCCCTTATTCAGTTTAAAACCACCCGTGTAGCAGTGGCAAACCTGCCTGCCAGAATGCTGGTCCCACACCTGTTAAGATGTAATCCGTCCCTTTTGTACAGTTCCCCCTTACCCCAAAACAGATCCCAGTGATCTAAGAATCTAAATCCCTGCCCCGTGCACCAGTTCCTCAGCCACACGTTCAGGTCCCGTATCTCCCTGTTCCTGCTCTCGCCAGCACGAGGAACTGGAAGCAACCCGGAGATAACAACCCTGGAGGTCCTGCTTTTCAGCATTTTTCCGAGCTCTCCAAAGTCACGCTGCAGAATATTCATCCCCTTCTTTCCGACATCGTTTGTGCCGACATGCACTACCACTTCCGGATGTTCACCTTCGCCCTTGAGGATTTTCTGCACTCTGTCCGTGACATCCTGGATCCTGGCACCAGGAAGGCAGCACACCATCCTCGCATCCCGTCTGTTGCCGCAGAAACCCCTGTCCGTACCTCTCACAATGGAGTCTCCTACTACAATGGCGTTGCCTGCCTTAGGCCTTTTTGGTTTTGGCTCAACAGCCCTATTCGCATCACAAGCCAGTCCACCGCCCAGTGTAAACACCTCTTCTGTCCCGACAGCTTCTAAGTGGGTGAACCTGTTCACAAGAGGTACAACCCCCAGGGACGTTGGCATTCCATGCTTCCCTCCCGTTCTCACTGTCTCCCACCTTCTCTCTTCCAGTACCTTAGGTGTAACAATCGTACTGTAGGACTTGTCAAGGAACGACTCCGTTTCTCGGACGAACCGGAGGTCATCCACTTGCTTCTCCAGTTCCCCAACACGGCCCTTCAGGAGCTCTACCTGGATGCACTTTTCGCATTTGTAGCAGCCAGAGGCACCAGCGGTGTCCTTGACCTCCCACATACTGCAAGCATCACACTGAATCAGCTTGCCTGACATCTCCTTCTTTCGTCTCTCCCTCTGCAGTGTTTTGCGTAGTCTCCTCTCCTCAGCCTCCAAGCCAAAGACTCACAGGGCACTTCACTCACAAGGCCGCTCACTCACTGCCGCTCCCTAAGAGCAGTCTTACTTAAATTGACTGATAAATTGCCTGATTTACCAATTTACAAACTTCTCTCCTCCCACTTGGGCTAGAGCCAATCAGTCGTATCTCTTGCTAATCTCCTCCTGCTGCTGCTGCTGTTGTTGCTCCCAAAGCTACAGCAGTTCTGAGTCAAGTCTGCCTGTCCTTGACCTGTACTTAAACTGTTTTCACTTCTCTCCTCCCACTTGGGCTAGAGCCAATCAGTCGTATCTCTTGCTAATCTCCTGCTGTTGTTGCTCCCAAAGCTACAGCAGTTCTGAGTCAAGTCTGCCTGTCCTTGACCTGTACTTAAACTGTTTTCACTTCTCTCCTCCCACTTGGGCTAGAGCCAATCAGTCGTATCTCTTGCTAATCTCCTCCTGCTGCTGCTGTTGTTGCTCCCAAAGCTACAGCAGTTCTACGGACGTCTTGCCTCCTACCTGCCTCACTACTGCCTTGGATCCCACCCCTTGCCAATCCAGTTGAACCTCCCCCCAGTGTAGCACCAAAAATAAATGCTGCCAGGATATTGGTTCCCAAACCAGTTCAGGTGCAACCAGTCTATTTTGTGCAGGTCACCTCTATACCAGGAAGATCCAATGGTCCAAAAATCTAAATCTCTGCCACCTACACCAACTCCTCAGCCATGCATTCTCCTGTCCTATCTTCCTATTCCTAATGTCATTAGCACCTGGCACCAGGAGTGATCTGGAGATTACTACCCTTTAGGTTCTGCTTTTTCATCTTTTGTCTAACTCCCAATTTACTCTGCAGGACCTTGTCCATTTCCCTACCCATATCATTGATGCCAATGTGTACCCCCTAATTAATGAGTTTTGTTTCACAATAGTCCTCTCTGATCTTTCCCAACCCCGGTTGCCACGTATCCAGGCGTGGTGCCACAGACCAGAATGCTGCTGCTTTCCCCTGAAAGTTCATCCATCCCTCCCCCCTCCCCCTCCTCCCAACAGTTTCCAAAAGAGTATGCTTGGTTTGGAGGGGAGATGACCAATCCTGCATGGTGCCTACTCTCTTTCCTGAAAGTCCACTTTCTATCTGCACCTTGAGTGTAACTTTCTCACGGTGGCGCAGCGGTAGAGTTGCTGCCTTACAGCGCTTGCAGCGCCGGAGACCCAGGTTCGATCCTGACAATGGGTGCTGCCTGTACGGAGTTTGTTCTTTCTCCCCGTGACCGCATGGGTTTTCTCAGAGATCTTCGGTTTCCTCCTACACTCCAGACGTATATGTTTGAAGGTTAATTGGCTTGGTATAATTATAAATTGTCCCATGTGTGTGTTGGATAGCGTTCATGTGCGGAGATCGCTGGTCGGTGCGGACTCGGTGGGCCAAAGGGCCTGTTTCCGCACTGTATCCGTAAACTAAGCTCCTAAGCATGATGTTCTCTTTCTCCCGGATTATCCCAAGGCCATCCAGTGCCAACTACAGTTCCTTTGTGCAGTCAGTCAGGACCTGCAGCTGGATAAACTTCCCACAGTTATCTAGTCCACCTTCAGTCTCCCTGACTTCCCTCATCCTGCAGGATAATACTAGTGCCCCAACTGCCATCTGTACTGCACTAAGACCAAGGAAGAGTTGTTCAAAGCAAAAGACGTAACCTATCTTGCCATTACCCTTGCACGCAGCTACTCCATACACGGCAGCTCCCAATAGACTGCTCCATTCGTGCCTGCCTTCCTTTTATACACCACTAGGAGCAGTCACTCCCAGATGCTCATGGTTGCTTTTAAATTTCCCGCGCGGCTCCTCCTTTCAGCTGCTCACTCGCAAGTATGGCACTCAGTCTGCAATTTGTCTTATTGTATTCAGGATGGCATTGGTTGTTTCAAAAGATTTCAGTTATGACATTACTCTCAAACTCTCCTTACAAATGCCACTTAAACTGATAGGGTGCTATTTGAGTAATGGCGAATGCAGTAGATCAAACTTCCACAGGGTGGCAGAGCAGGAGAGTGTTTTCTTGTGGGTACACAAAATTGCTGGGGAAACTCAGCGGGTGCAGCAACATCTATGGAGCGAAGGAAATAGGCGACGTTTCGGGCCGAAACCCTTCTTCAGACTGACACAAGTGTTTTCTTGTGTTCTTAGACAAATAAATTAGTAACAATTGATTCAGTCCAGTGTTTATTTCGTTCAATAAATAAAACTTTTGGCAATAGATTAAATTACATTGCAATTCTATAGATGGTCTTCCTTATTTCCGATCTCCATCTGACTTTTGGAACAGTACCTTTTCACACAGTTCTGGGTGTGAAATTCTCTGCCTCGGAGGGTGGTGGAGGCCGTTCTCTGGATGCTTTCAAGAGGGAGTTAGATAGAGCTCTTAAAGACAGAGCTGCCAACATTGAGCGCGAGACTCGTGCATTTTGCCCAGTTCTCACACTCTCAAGCTGATCACAGAACTTCTCACGCTCTGTCGTGAGAAATTCTGTGATCAACGAGAATTTCAAATCTAATATCAACTGCATGGGCAGCGGGTATTGGAGAGCCGGGGCGGAGGGAGGGATGGAAGCAGAAGCAGCGGCGGGGGCAGATGTGGATGGGGAGCCGGGGCTGGCGAGTGTTTGCCGGGATGGCGAGCCGCTCGCTGCAGCTCCGGCCATGGATCAGCCTCAGTGCAAGAGTCCCGGGCCGCCGGAGGTGTCGGAAGCGTTGCGCCGCTGCGCGAGAGTCTCTGTGCTGAATTCGCCCTGGTATCCGGCATGGATCAGGATGCTGCTCGGTGCATCCTGGAGAACAACCAGTGGCTGCTGGAAGTAGGTACCAAGCACTAGGTAGAAGCAGTGGAAGATAGTGGCCTTCAAATGGGGGTGGTCGGAGAAAGCATCTGCTTGCCTACTAGATTTTCACGTACTGCAACTGCAGGAAAAATGTTCCCGATGTTGGGGGAGTTCAGAACCGGGGTCACAGTTTAAAAATAAGGGGTAGGCCATTTAGGACTGAGATGAGGACAAACTTTCTTCACCCTGAGAGTTGTGAATCTGTGGAATTTTCTGCCACAGAAGCAAGTGGAGGCCAATTCACTGGATGTTTTCAAGAGTTACATTTAGCTCTTGGGGCTTGTGAAATCAAGGGATATGGGTGAAAAAACAGGAAAGAGGTACTGATTTTAGATGAACAGCCATGATCATATTGAATGGCAGTGCTGGCTCGAAAGGCCGAATGGCCTATTCCTGCATCTAATTTCTATGTTTCTATGCTTGAGTATATGGCAATAAAACATGACCACTTAATTTTAGCAAAATACTGAAAATATTGGGGGTGAAAATGACGTCAGGACAGTTTGTTAGGAAAATGAAGGAAATGGTAACAGAATACTTATACAGCTGATTGAGTATTATTTTATGGATGAGAAATTGTGTTCAATCAATTGATGACTTATTTGGCAAAGTAACTAGCATGTTAGATAACAAGGAAGCCAATGGATGTAGCAAATTTTGTTATTCAAAATTTGGTCCGTGAAGTGCCCCATAAATGATTACCACATTAGATAAGCACCTGTGGACTTGAATATAATAGGTTAAGTCCAGGGGGTCAGATATGGGGCTTTATGTGTGGGCCAGATATATTGTCAGTGCAGAGGGGTTAGGAGCAAGGCCAAGTGTGCAATGACAATAAACTAACTTGAACTTGAACTTGAGAGTCAAGGTCCGGAATAGTACTAGGTGTGCAGTCAAAGCTGGGACAATGGGAGTGTTCAGCATTGGGAACCTAAGCAGGTAAGCAGCTATGATCAGGGTATGAAATAATTCTCACTAGTAGGAAAAATAGAAAATAAGGTGTTTAGAATGATGGGAGAACTTTTGGTTTTTGGAGAATCCAGGATATTCTTGTGCACGTTTCACAAAGTTTGCATGCAGGTTCAGTGATTTACTTAAGCAAATGGAATAATGACTCTCTTTTATAAAGGCATAGGAATGTAAAAGTGACTGTCTTGCAGAAGTGAGCTTTAATGGGTCGACTGGGCTTGTATTCACTGGAATTTAGGATGAGAGGGGATCTTATAGAAACATATAAAATTCTCAAAGGATTGGACTGGCTAGATGCAGGAAAAATGTGCCCGATGTTGAGGGAGTCCAGAAACAAGTGTCACAGTTTAAGAATAAGGCATAGGCTATTTAGGACTGATATGAGGGAAAACTTTTTCACCCAGAGAGTTATGAATTCTTTGCCGCAGAAGGCAGTGGAGGCCAATTCACTGAATGTTTTCAAGAGTTAGATTTAGCTCTTCGGGCTTAAGGAATGAAGGGATATGGGGAGTAAGCAGGAAAGGGGTACAGATTTTAGAAGATCAGCCATGATCATATTGAATGGCGGTGCAGGCTCGAAGGAACGAATGGCCTACTCCTGCACGTATTTTCTATGTTTCTAGTGAGACCGTATCTTGAAGTTTGTGCTGACCTGAGGTCCTTGCTTAAAGAAAAATATTGAGAGAGAGTGTAACAGAATGTTCACTTGACTTATTCTTGGAATGATTGTATTGTTCTTTGAATGATACTATTCTATGAAATTAGATTAAAGAATATTTCCACACCATAGTGAAGGTTGAATGTGATATCAATGAAACATGTTAAATTCTTAGAATGAGGAAATGCTGTGAGGATATTTTTCCCAGCTGGTCGTGGGATAAGGGATAGGCCATATAATATCGAGATGGGAGCAATATGTTTATGCAAGGGATATTAGTAAACTCCTAGAATGCTGTGGCTGTTGGACATGATGGATTATTAGTCCCAAGTGCATTGGTAGATTTTTTTGGAAACTAAGGGATATGGGATACTGCACATACAGTGGCTTGCAAAAGTTTTCATACCCCTTGAACTTTTCCACATTTTGTCACGTTACAACCACAAACGTAAATGTATTTTATTGGGATTTTATGTGATAGACTAATACAAAGTGGTGCATAATTGTGAAGTGGAAGGAAAATGATACATGGTTTTCAAATTTTTTTACAAATAAAAAACTGAAAAGTGTGGCGTGCAAAAGTATTCCGCCCCCCTGAGTCAATACTTTGTAGAACCACCTTTTGCTGCAATTACAGCTGCAAGTCTTTTGGGGTATGTCTCTACCAGCTTTGCACATCTAGTGACTGAAATTTTTGCCCATTCATCTTTGCAAAATAGCTCAAGCTCAGTCAGATTGGATGGAGAGCGTCTGTGAACAGCAATTTTCAAGTCTTGCCAGAGATTCTCAATTGGATTTAGGTCTGGACTTTGACTGGGCCATTCTAACACATGAATATGCTTTGATCTAAACCATTCCATTGTAGCTCTGGCTGTATGTTTAGGGTCGTTGTCCTGCTGGAAGGTGAACCTCCGCCCCAGTCTCAAGTCTTTTGCAGACTCTAACAGGTTTTCTTCCAAGATTGCCCTGTATTTGGCTCCATCCATCTTCCCATCAACTCTGACCAGCTTCCCTGTCCCTGCTGAAGAAAAGCATCCCCACAGCATGATGCTGCCACCACCATGTTTCACAGTGGGGATGGTGTGTTCAGGGTGATGTGCAGTGTTAGTTTTCCGCCACACATAGCGTTTTGCATTTAGGCCAAAAACTTCAATTTTGGTCTCATCTGACCAGAGCACCTTCCTCCACATGTTTGCTGTGTCCCTCACATGGTTTGTGGCAAACTGCAAACGGGACTTCTTATGGCTTTTTTTCAACAATGGCTTTCTTCTTGCCACTCTTCCATAAAGGCCCGATTTGTGGAGTGCACGACTAATAGTTGTCCTGTGGACAGATTCTCCCACCTGAGGTGTGGATCTCTGCAGCTCCTCCAGAGTTACCTCTTGGCTGCTTCTCTGATCAATGCTCTCCTTGCCCGGCCTGCCAGTTTAGGTGGACGGCCATGTCTTGGTAGGTTTGCAGTTGTGCCATACTCTTTCCATTTTCGGATGATGGATTGAACAGTGCTCCGTGAGATGTTCGAAGCTTGGGATATTTTTTTATAACCTAACCCTCCTTTAAACTTCTCCACAACTTTATCCCTGACCTGTCTGGTGTGTTCCTTGGGCTTCATGATGCTGTTTGTTCACTAATGTTCTCTAACAAACCTCTGAGGCCTTCACAGAACAGCTATATTTATACTGAGATTAGATTACACACAAGTGGACTCTATTTACTAATTAGGTGACTTCTGAAGGCAATTGGTTGCACTGGATTTTATTTAGGGGTATCAGAGTAAAGGGGGCTGAATACTTTTGCACGCCACACTTTTCAGTTTTTTATTTGTAAAAAAAATTTGAAAACCATGTATCATTTTCCTTCCACTTCACAATTATTCGCCACTTTGTGTTGGTCTATCACATAAAATCCCAATAAAATACATTTACGTTTGTGGTTGTAACGTGACAAAATGTGGAAAAGTTCAAGGGGTATGAATACTTTTGCAAGCCACTGTATGTGTAGTTAAGGGAGATCAGCGATGCATTTTTGAATATAGAGAAGGCTTAGAGCAAAGTGCTCTATACCTGACCCTTTATTTAGATTCCTGCCTATGTCAATGTAACTCTCTCGTATTGTGAGCTCTATTCAACAGGCTAAATGGGTTTTAAGTACTCTCTACATGACCTGCCTCATTGATTTATATTCAATTTTGGAAGGACAGGACATGCACAGTTCATAGTAGGGGCCTGGAAAATGTTGTTGAGCAGAGAGTCCCCTAAAAATGATGACATGGGTAGATGGGGTGATAAGAAGGCTATTGATGGGGTGATAAGAAGGCTATTGAATACAGACATTGGGATTTCATATTACATCTGTGCAATACATTGGTGAGGTTACATCTGTGTACAGTTCTGGTTGTCCTGCAACAGGAAGGATGTTATTAGGTGTAGAAAAGGTTTGCAGGGATATTGGCACCACTTGAGGGCTTGAGTAAGTAGGCTGGATAGATTGACTGATTTAAAGATACAACATGAAAATAAGCCGTTCAGCCCACTGAGACCACGTCAATCATTGATCAAGCCTTCACACTCCCTATCCCTCCTCCCTGCCCCCCCTCCTCCCTGCCCCCCCTCCTCCCTGCCCCCCCTCCTCCCTGCCCCCCTCCTCCCTGCCCTCCTCAATTTAACAGCTGCTTTGTCCATGCTGTGTCTTTGTTGTATTTAAATTGTATATATTCACACCCCTATTGTGTTCGCTAGCTGAAAGGGAGGCTACAAGAAATATGTTGTTGCCAAATGTTGCAAGATGTAAGAACATCTAGGTTGTTCATTAATAATGCAATGAAAGGCAACCTCATGGCATTCCATTTTCATGAATGGATAAAACGTTAAATAATTCAATTTGAACTTTAAAAGTTCTCTTTAACCTTGTTATATAGCTTATCTTTGGTTTTCTATTGTTTTCTGGTTTATTTTTCCCTTTCTTTTGATTTTGAAGGCTGTATATATTACTACAAATAGAAAGGGAAGTGAAAGCGATCTGATTATTTTATTTACTTGTTGTTTGTTACGTATTATTAGTTTAAATAATGTGAAAAACAGTATACTTCCTTGCAATGTGAAATCAAATCATTTGTTCCACAGATACGACTTTTAGATCTGTACAAGGGCAGGTGGCATGATGTAGACCAATTATTTTCAGAAAGTCAAACACCTTGAATTATAAACTGAAATTGTGCCAGCAAGCCTGGAAGTTTCTGTTGAGATAAATTGAATATTTTGTATTAATGACCTTTGTTATTAAAGTAATCAGACTTTAAGCAATTGCAGATTCCAGGGAATGTAGAGGGAAGAAAAAGGGTTCTGTTTTAGCATGGAGGGAAGGAGAGATTGAAGTGACAAGGTTAAGAAGATACAAGATGAAGTATAAAGAATCACTAGATGGGTCGATAAGAAATGTAAATGCAAGAACCTAATCATTACCTACAGTAGTTTTCCAAGTAAATTGATTGACAATATTCATCTGAAATTGTTAGGTTAAATTCCTAATATAAGACTGTAAAAGTATCTATCTGAAAGATGAGATACTGTTCATTGAACTTCTGTTGAATATCCTTACAATGTAAAAGGGAAGGGTGGGGGAGTTCAGGGACAGGAAGGTTGACAGGAAGGATAGAGAGTTGACATGACAGGAAGCTCTGATCCAGTTTGTAGACTGAACAAAACCTGTTTCACAGTAAACGTATTATAATTAAGCTGAGAAGAGCTTAAAAGTGGAGGTGCACAGTAAAAAGTGATATATAGCAGGAAAAAGGCAATTACTAACTTGTTCATGCCAGATAAATTTAAATCATTCAGCCATTTGAGCTACTTCTGTATATTCTTGTACACATTTGAAATATGGAAGGTTTTTCTTGTTGTTGATGATGGATTTAGTTAGTCTTTGTAAATAAAGCATGAACTATACCTTTTATACAATACAAAATTTGCATAATTTCTATATGTGCTAAATTTACAGCATGGCCAAGCATGTCATTCTATCTTAAACAATCATTAAAATACAATAACACTTTTGAGATATATACTGGAGGATTTCTATTAGCACTGATCAAACTTAGGATTAGTCAATTTAGAGCGCCTGTCTGGACATAATTGCAAACTCCCCCATATTTATACACAAGAATAAATGCTAAATTGGGAAATTATCCAACTGATGGAAAAGCAGGAATCTTGCTTAAACTTTCTCAGGCGATATCTGATACTCTTTCAAATCCTCTGTGTATTCTCATGAATTTGATTGAATATTTTGATGAATTAACAAAATAGATCAATGAAAGCAGGGTGGTGGACCAGCTCGGGCTTTGTTAAGGTTCTGCGAAGTAGATTACTCTGGAAGATAAGATTGTATGTGATCCAGAGAGAGCTAACTAATTGGATACATAATTGGCCTGATGGTAGGAAGCAGAGGGTAATGGTCAAAGGTTGTTTGCAGACAGAAGGTCTGTGACTAGTGGTAAACCTTGGGTCAATGTTGGACCCATTGATATTTGTCAACTATTTTGATCATTTAAATGTGAATGTGTGAGGCATGGTTAGTAAGTTTACAGATATCTGTGAAATGGAGGTTCTTGTAGATAGTGAAAAGGGTTATCAAGTATTGCAATGGGATCTTGATTAGCTGGGTAAGTGGGCCAATGAAAGGCAAATGTAGTTTGGTACAGATAAATGTGAGGTGACGTTTTTGGTAGTCAAATCAGGGTCAAATTTTCACAATAAATAGTGTGGCCCTGGGGAGTGTTTTAGAACAGAGAAACCTAGTACATAGTTCCCTGGAGGATAGCGTGGACAGGATGGTGAAGAAGGCATTTGGCATGCTGGTCTTCATCAATAAGGGCACTGAGTAGAATTTAGGATGTTCAAGAAGGAACTGCAGATGCTGGAAAATCGAAGGTATACAAAAATGCTGGAGAAACTCAGCGGGTGCAGCAGCATCTATGGAGAGAAGGAAATAGGTAAGGTTTCGGCCCGAAACGTTACCTATTTCCTTAGCTCCATAGATGCTGCTGCACCCGCTGAGTTTCTCCAGCATTTTTGTGTACCATAGAATTTAGGATGTTCTATTGCTGCACATGAATTATTGCACAGAATATTGCGATCATTACCTGTTATACATGTGTATGGCTTGATTATACTCGTGACAGTATGATTGGTGTGGATAACGTGCAAACAAAGTTTCTCACTGCATTTTGGAATATATTTCTATAATAAATCCACACCAATTTCAGCACTGTGACTGCAGAATGGCCAAGAACGTGTTTTCCATCCAACAATTGGCTCAGTTCCTTTCTCTTCAATTACTGTTCACCATATTTAAGGCTGAATTTGTGCTCTGATTGGTTCCCCGGTTGATTTCTTCAATATCTTCAGTGCCTCTCAAACCCACAAACTTCAACTCAACAAACATTTGAATTTTTAAGCACCGTTGCTTGTCCTACAACTCTGACAATAAATGATTTAGAATGGTTTGGATGCAAATTGTTGCAAAAGCAATGGGGTTGTAATAGTTACACTATATTAATAAAAAGCTTTGCTGTCGTATTTTGGACAATAAAACATATAAGAATGTAAATTTAAAGAAAAGTTGAAGATTCTGAAAATTTAACACAAAGTACCAAACAGATATAGTGGTCAGACAATGCACATGAAGAGAATGTTTTGTTTTGGGCACGGTCTCATCAAAATTCCATCATAAACTCATTGTTAATTGTGATTTTAACCTTTCTCTTATTGTGCAATTGTTGTGAATATTTCTATATTTTCTATTTTTAGTTTAACAATGCAATATTTTAATATGTATACACACACACGCTCGCACATGCACACGCACTCGTAGGTGCACTCACTCACGCGCACTCACACTCTCGCACTCACACTCTCGCACTCACTCACACGCTCGCGCGCACGCTCACTCTCACGCACACGCACGCTCTCACTCTCACGCACTCACTCGCACACTCACTCACTCACTCACTCACTCACTCGCACACTCACTCACTCACTCGCACACTCACTCACTCGCACACTCACTCACTCGCACACACTCACTCACATGCACACACTCACTTGCACACACACTCGCACTCACTCACGCACTCACTCACTCACGCACTCACACGCACACTCACACGCACACACTCACTCACACGCATATATATATTATATATAATATATATATATATACACACACACATATATATGTGTTTAAATTTCTGCTGCTATATGTTTTGCTGATATTGATCATAATTGGATGTCTGCCAAGAGCATGATAGGGAATAAAGTTGGATGTTATTTGCAGGAATCTTGATTGATTAGGAAACATTTCACTTTCATTCTTTTTATAATAATTCAATTTTAAAATACTTGCGCATAATTGCAGGAATACTGGTTAATTTGACTGTCCAGATTTTGAATTGCGCAGATTATTATTTTATTAATTAGGAATGTGTTTGAAATCTGCAGTGGATGTGCTGCAGATGAATCTTTCAGCTTTATTGTGCATTTTCCATTTCTAAAACAAAATGCATGCAAATTTAAATTTGCGTTCGGAATTCCCTGTGAAATCTCAGGAATGGTAGCCACATGTGAAGCTTATGCCCTGCAATGTTTAGATTCTCTCTCATTCGGTTTCTTAACGTTCCTGTGCAGTAGGCTGGTGATGTCACTGCTTGCTTCACCAGGCTTTTTGGTCTCTCTTTCACAGGGAGCTGTGATTGGTATAGACGATGAGGATGACAGCACCTTCACAGTTACAGTGGATCAGAAGACATTCCATTTTCAAGGTGAGAGCAGAGCAATTTTTACTTGCATTTGAAGGGCCAAAAGCACTGATTGTGGAAATGTTGAATAAAAACCTGGGCTTGAAATTTTGTGCCTGAATGTGAATTTTGAATTTAGACTCGTGAACTGAATATCTGCTGAACATTCTAGATCTCTATTATCGAGCAGAGTAAATATTGGATATTTGACTTCACTCTGTTAAAATGTGTTAATTGAGGATTCATCTTCACCAGAATTTGGATATTATGTAAAAAATGAAGGAGGAGTTTTCAAGAGAAAATAATGCTGCTATCTGTTGACGATTTTTGTGAACTGCTGGATGCTCTTTTAACTGCTGCTATACAGCCAGAAGACTGGCAGCACAGGCAGGACAGCGACCGAGCCAAGCAGGGTTGTGCCTCTGACTACTGCAGATGTGCATTAACAAGGAAAGCTGAAAGCAGCATTTGACTTTAAGGTGGAGATTTGTGTTCTGCAAACCTACAATATCTTCCATCGGCATTATTTGTCTCTTCATTCATGTGCCATCATTGCTTTCTCTTACTGATTTTAATACTAAGTTGATCAGCTTTTTGTCATGTTTCGTCACTGTATGCTGTGGTTCACCGGTAGGAAGGGTAAGACATTGTCATTCCAATTTTCTGTTCTCACTTGAAATTTTGTTACATCATTTAACATTTTTACTGAGAAAACCAGGATTTATGGAATGAAGAAACAGTGTGGGGGAAAATATTAAGCTCGGACTAGTTTGTAATTTAGATAACAGTAGTGAATATGGACAGCTTCCTTGTGTTAAGAAAATGGGCATCAGTTGTAGTTGCTTTTCAGATATAATTACCCTTTTCATTTGCCTTAAATTTAAACCTTTATTGATCGACATTACTATGATTATACTTATCATGAAGTTAAGATATTTCTTCAGATGTACAACATATTGGACCTAAAATTTAACTGGAAAAGGATATGGTAATTGCTAATTTATTTCCAGCCACAAATATTCCATGCTTGTATGTGGAAATAGTAACAGGTCTTTGATGCTAATTTTGCAACATTTATTAGAGTGGATGTTAATATTTTGAATCTGCACCATCTAATTGTATTGAAAACTACAGTACTCAGTATGCACTGCTTTGTAAAGTCAGTGCTATAGATGCATTTAGTTTGTCTCCATTACCAAAGAAGCCTCAAGCAGAATTCTATTCTAAAATCGTTCCACACTTATTGCTAGAATGCAAGGTTGCATGGATAGTTACCTTTTCTCAGTTTTGCTGCGCTTGAAATACTTTGGAAATTGAATTTTTATTGTACAAATTGAAAACATGATCAGCTAACCATGAAAATTAAGAAACTGCCATCCACTGAGATATTGCATTAACATGGGAAGTATTCTGCAAGCTTTAACATGAATATGAAGGATGTGAATGAATTGGAAATCATGAAAAAAAAGATTTCTGTTATGGAACTGAATGTTTAATTACCCAGAAAGGTCTGACCATTGGGAAAGCCTTATTGTAAATAAGACTGCCAATCTTGCAGAGCAAGAAAAGGTATGGAAGTGTATGATAGAGTTTGCATGGATACTGGGTGTCCACCTGTGGGAAAGACATCAATATATACAAGATGCTCATTATTCTGGAGCTATTTTGCCCAAAAGAGTGCTAAATGTCTAAAATGCATTACCAAAAGGAGTATTTGGGAAATAAAAATACATGTACAGGTATTGATTTAACGAGAGATGGATTAGGGAGAAAGTAAAGGATACTAATTGTCTGGGAGAATGTTTGTGTGGTGTGTAAAAACTGACATTTTCAGTAGTATTGTAAACTACTTCATCAAGTAATTTGCCTTTATTACCTAGCTGTTGGTGATTTGTTCTGAATAACTTTCATAACTTTCTTTTCAACAACTGCTTGTGTACTAGCTCTTGTATAGGATTGGAATGTTTTGGTGCAACTTTGATTTATTCAAGTTTAGTTTTTTTTTTAAATTAGCACCAAGCATGACAAAGAATGGAATGCTGACTTCATAGCCAGCATGCAAAGGGGTGGGAGAAGTAAAACAGCATGGAAAGGCCTGGATTTATTATTTCTTTGACTGCAATGACCAGTTTTGAATGCTCCATCTTTAGGATGATTTATTGGTTTGAAGGGGCTGCACTGTGAGATATCCTGACATAAGAAACATGACGTTACCAATCTTGCCAATTGTTGTGCTTTCAGTCTATTTTTCATCCATAAATGAAGTGATGAAAAGTGTCATCAGCTGTTTTAGTGAACAGCATTTAACCTCGTTTCAAATAAAGGCAATAATCGAATTCCAGAGGCTGATTGGGAATGGGGCAGCATTTGACCAAGGCACTTTTAAGGAACCCTATATTAAAACTATAGTTCATGAAAATCAAGAGGGAAGCACTTCAGTGTTGCACGTGAGTTTATTGGAGGTCAGTTATCTTAATCCAGGATATTTACCATTTGAGATCCTCAAAGCAATATGTTATGTTTGACCAACTACGACTTCAGTCTGAAGAAGGGTTTCGGCCTGAAACATTGCCTATTTCCTTCGCTCCATAGGTGCTGCTGCACCCGCTGAGTTTCTCCAGCACTTTTGTCTACCTTTGATTTTCCAGCATCTGCAGTTCCTTCTTAAACACTTCGCAAAATAACTTCCTTGCATTTACAACAGATATTCCTCTGACATTTTCGCCACCTCCAATGGGAACCCACCACTGGCCACATCTTCCCATTTCCTCTCCTTTCGGCTTCCCACAGAAACCGCTCCCTCCGTAACTCCCTGGTCAATTCGTCCCTTCCCACCCCAATCACCCCCTCCCCTGGTACTTTCTCTTGCAACTGCAGGAAATGCTACACTTGTTGCTTTACCTCCCCCCCCCCCCCCCCCCCCCCCTTGACTCCATCCAAGGACCTTTCCAGGTGCGGCAAAGGTTCACCTGCACCTCCAACCTCATCTATTGCATCTGCTGCTCTAGGTGTCAGCTGCTCTACATCGGTGAGACCAAGCGGAGGCTTGGCGATGGCTTCGCCCATCACCTTCGCTCAGTTTGCAATAACCAACTTGATCTCCCGGTGGCTCAGCAATTCAACTCCCCCTCCCATTCCGAATCCGACCTTTCTGTCGTGGGCCTCCTCCATGGCCAGAGTGAGGCCCACTGGAGGAGCGGCACCTCCTATTTCACTTTGGTAATTTACAACCCAGTGGAATGAACGTTGACTTCTCCAATTTCAGGTAGTCCTTGCTTTCTCCCTCTTCCCCTCCCCTTCCCAGCTCTCCCACAGCCCACTGTCTCCACCTCTTCCTTTCTATTTCCCGCCCCAACCACCCCCACATCAGTCTGAAGAAGGGTCTCGACCCGAAACGTCACCTATTCCTTCGCTCGATAGATGCTGCCTCACCCGCTGAGTTCCTCCAGCATTTTTATCTACCTTCCTTGCATTATAATGTCAAATGTCAATCCCATTCTTATTTCTCCAGTAAATGAAGCAGCAAGACCTGAAAAACAGTGATGGTCTTGTAAGTGGCAGGCGATATTTGCATGGCACTACATGAATGGCAAATGGCCATTTCTAAAAAGATTATATCTAACCATCTTCTCTTAATTTACTGTAATGTTACCACCTTCTAATTCCCTCATTAACTTTCCTGGTGATTACCATTGACCAAAAACATAGTAGTCTGACTTCAAGAGTAGTCAGAGGCTGGGTATCCTATGCAAATGACTCGCCTTCTGACTGTTCAAAGTCTCATCATGTCCTTTGTTATCTTTTCATTATTTATGGGTCAAATTCTTGGCATTTCATATCTACTGAAGAAATAACGTTCACTGCAAGGACATAGAAAGCAGAGGAATTTAGATATGGGCTGCCAAACTCGTGTTCCAAGAAAGATTTTAAAAGCAAAAAATGAATGATGGATTAAAATAAAATATCTAAGTGAAGCATGCTGACTTTTAAATCTTTATGTAATTATTTATCCCCTTATTGACTTATCTAAATTTTCTGGCCTCATGTCCTTGACTCCAGCTTTATACATCCTACTCTGTTCCAAGCTTACAAGGTCCTTTTTTACTTCTTGTTGATTTGTATCCTTTAATCCATTCCACTTGCATCTTTAAACCTGTTTTATAGCATCGTCGTAAACATCAGCTCCAATTATCTGTTGAGCATGACTGTGCAGAAATATCTGCAGCTCAGGCTGATCCTCAGTTGTGCAGAGGGTGTTTTGAAGGAGGCTGATATCAACTTGTAGAGATGGTTTGTTAATTATACCCATAACAAAAACCGAGAAATTGCACTGTCAAAAAGTTGTCTTTGTTTTTGCTTTATGCCATGTTTTTTCTTAAATGTCTTTGTTTCTTTACCTTTTCCCAGAAGCAAAGGTCCAATAACATTTGGATCACCTTGACTGCATTTTTAAAAAGTGTACTGAGATTTAAATATTAAATAGCATCCTTTAAGTTGATAAATTCTGATGGCCTTGTTTCTTGAATTTTAAATTCCACCCATTAGCGTTTGATCCTGAGAGAAGTCCCAAGATGTATCTTTTCTTATGTCACAACATACTCATGCATTGGGCAATAATGATTTCAAAAAGGCATTGTAATGGATCTCTTGGTTATGGTCAGAATTTGGAAAATCTTACTTTTCCTTCCCCGCCCCCCTCCACCTCCAAATTCATTAATTTGCAAGTGTCTGTAAATTCATTGATTGTAAAAATCAGTATAATTTATTGGCAAATGTACACTTAACTGAATGCACTTAACTGAATGCAGTGCATGGTAAGGCTTGGACATAGAAGGCTTAATTATGCTGGGTGTGGTTGGTAGTTCCGAGTAGAACCAGTGGCATTAGACCATTCACATTGAAGGATGCCCCCGACTTAATGCAGACCTGTTGTAAGTTTGGAACTTAACAAATGACAGGTGCAGCTGCACTATGCTGGCCTCTCTAATCATAGGCTAGACAAACCCTTTTTCCAATAAATATCAATTTTATGCCTGGTAAGTAAGTGATTTTTAAAGTAATTTAAATTCGACAATGTTAATATCCTGTTTAAGTGTTTGTTGATTTCAATGAATACTCATTTTTAATTTTGAAATTTCCTTTAATTAAATGTTTAATACTATCTGTATGGTCAGATATTTAAGAAAAATGCTTTATTTGCTTGATCTGAGATAAAGCCATTGTCTCGGCATTAACTTCAGTGATAAGCCACAAACCTCTAGGCTGCATCTCCTGAGGTGTGGGCACCCTCCCTGTGCCCAATAAACAAGGGCCTATTGTGATTGAACCGTTCCATCCATACCCACTAAGTCCAGGCGTGTGTGACGATACTGACAAGAGGGCCCAGTCCAAGATGTCCAGTCACCCACCCACTAGTAACACCCGATCCACCTTCATCCAGTCTTCTGTTTCTCATTTTGTGTCAATTGCCATAGCATTTATCCATGACTAAGGGGATCAGCTTCAGAGCTGCTACATAATTACAGCCAAGATTATAGAATCATCCAGTTTTGAAATAGGCAGCAAGCACAGCATCCTTCACTACATTTACTGTGACATGTTTTGGGGTTTGTGTTAAATAGAGATTTTAAGTTGGATATGGAAAGCACAGAAGGCTAAAAATCAACGAAGGCTAAACAGAGACTGAGTGAAGATTGAGCAGGAAATTAAAAAGTTAGAGTATTACTTTGAAGGCCGGGGGATGAAAAATGATTAGAGAGAATTCAATAGTGACAGAATTGCATGAAGATAGATACACTAAAGGCCAGAGATCATGCGTGGAAAAACTAGAGATTGATTGTTGCAATATTTCAGAGAACTCCTTAGGCAAGCTAAGCTTTTAAAGGGGATTGGGGAATTCAAATATAAATGGAGCAAAAATATAAAGATTGATATTTAGAATATCATTTGGGAGATTTGGATTTTGTTTTGGGGATCACATGACAGCATTGAATTTTCCCTGAATATTAATTTTATTGTACTGAATAGTGTATAGGTGAGACAAATGTTAATTCTGTAGCTATTTATGATCTGTACATAATCTGGTGTTTGATGTTTTAATGTGTAATAATTTGTTACTTGGATGTAAAGTGTGCAGTACCTGTAGTTTGAAAATAAAGCTCTTTAGTCTTCAATTTTTGGTCTACGTAAACTTATTTGCATTAAATTTCTGTGTCTCCTACCTCGACAGTTAATTAATTGAAAATAAAGTAAATGCATTTTTTTCCCCTCGGGGGGGGGGGGGGGGGGGGGGGGACTGCGATTTGCCACCTTTTTTCTTCATCTTGGATGTGAGTGGCAACAACTTTTCCTTTTGGATGCTGGATTAAATACCTCACTTAACAATCTCCTTTGTGTTGGTTTGTAAATGCATAGAATTTGCACCTTGTAAACCAGTCATATACCTAAAATAGGTTGTGTCAGTGCTCATTCTCTTGATGTGCCTGTTGCTATCTAGAATTATCTAATCATATTAGCATATTCTTTTACCCCTATCTGGAATACTTTGTATAATATTCATTGAAGTATGTTGCTATGAAAAATGTGTCATATTGTGGTTCCCCAGTATAAAAGGAAGATCCCACATTTTGCCCAAAAATTAAAAACAATTAAGTAGAACAATTCTTTTGTTGGTTCTGTGAACATAACATAATTAGACAACTGTTAAATTAAATTGATTTCATCTTGGTTATTTAAAATATTTAGCAATTTAACCAGTACAATTATTAAGGACAAAAGCACATGGCAGTCATCAGTATCTACACATATGGCCGAACTTCTACACAAACATGGAGGTTATAGTACTAAAGAGCTAGATACTGTAAGTAGCTGTTGGATTATTCATTCAAACAAAATTGATTTCAAATGCTTTTAATCTGAGATTTGAGAACATTTAAAACTTTTTCAAAATTATAACAACTATAGAAAGAGTTCGCAAAATTTAATTTCCTCTTTGCTTATCACCACTCGTTAGTTGGCGACGTGATGGAAGATGGCTTTAGTGATGATTTGACATTGGAATTCCTCATCAATAGACATTGGCATCAATACCCTATTTGTTTTGCATAAAGGATTCAATTCAATTCAATTCAATTCAATACCCTATTTGTTTTGCCTGTACCACTTTGCCCCAAACCTTGGTACAAACAGGGAGGAAGTGGGGGTGATTGCTCATGACAACTGATTAAGCAGGTATCAAAGAGCATTAGTAAAACTCTTTAGCATGAGCTTGATGGGCATCAAAGGGAAAACTCTTCACTGGTTTGAGTCATTCCTCATGTTTTTGAAGGCTGTGACTGTTAAAGGTCAATCATTTCACCCCCTTGACTGCAGAAATTCATTGGGGCATTTTCCTTGGTCCAATCATCTTCAGCTGGTTCATCAATAGTTTCTATCTTAAGGTCAGAAGCAGAGATGTTCACTGATGATTGCAGTGTTCAATTTTGTCTTTTTTTACTCGGCAAATGAAGCTACTGCAGCATGACCGAGACAAAATTTGGACTCAAGCTGATAAATGGCAAGTATTATTGTAACCATAAAAGTGGTAGGCCATTGACCATATGCAACAAAAGAGGATCTAACCATGCCTGGCATTGCTATCACTGAGTCCACATTCCGATATCACAATTGGCCAGATATTTAGCTGGATAAACCGCATAAATATTTTGACTGAGTAGCTCACTGACTGTGTGTCCTGTAGCAGGTGAATCACCTACTAACACCCCAAGGCTCTTCAACTACAGTATCTGTCTCATTGTCTGGGAAAATGCAAGTCCAGCAACACTCATGAGGATTGACGCCAAAGCAGCCCACTTGATTGGTACCCCATCCACTATCCTAAGACCTTTATTCTCTTGACGACAGAGGCACAGTTTCTGCAGTGTATAACATCTACAAAATGCACTATAGGTACTCGTCTAATATGACAGCATTTTGCACACTCTGGACCCAACTGTGGAAATTCTTTTACAAGAAGATTTGCAATAGTTTAAGAAGGCAGTTCATCATCTTTTCAAGGACAATTGGGAATGAGCAATTAATGCTTTCCTTGCCAGTGATGCTCAGATCTAAAACAAAATTAAAGCCAAATACACTTTAAACATTAAAATGTATAAATAAACATAACAGCTTACGTTTTTGCATTTGTTGACAATATTTCTAATTTGCAAAAAAAAATCAAAGTGCCAGAAAACACAGGTTAGGCAGCATTGAGGAAGAAAAAGGACAGATGACACTTTGGGTTGGGACTTCTTCAGACTGATGGAGTAGAGATGAGAAAGTTGGGAGAGAGGTGAGGGGAATAGGGAGGAAAGAACTGGAAGATGCTAGAATCATTGGCGAATAAATGGAAACATAGAGCCAGGTGAAGGGTATTGGGGTGGGGTTAAGAGAGATTCAATGTTCATACCTTTATTGACTACCCAAACAGAATATGAGGTATTGTTCTCCCTGTATGAATGTGGCCTCACTCTGGCAGTGGAGGATGCCAAGGATATAAAGATGAATAGAAAGCAGAACTAAAATAGCTAGCAGACGGGAACTCCAGCAGGCTCTCGTCGACAGAGTACGACTATTTGTGAAAACAGTCACCTAGTCTACGCTTGGTCTCACCGATATGGAGGAGGCACAGCAAAAGCACTGAATGCAGTAGATAAGGTTGGAGGAGGAGCAAGTAAACTTCTGACTCACTAGGAAGGGCTTTGGGGACCCTGAATGGAGGTGAGGCAGGAAGTATAGTGATAGGTGTTGCACCTCCTGTGGTTGCAGGGAAACATACTTGGCGGGGGCGGGGGGGGGGGGGGGGGGGGGGGGTGGGGGGGGCATGTCCGTTTGGAGCATTTTGGTTATAAGGAGCAGTTGGATAGACTGGATTTCCTTTCTCTGTAGCAAAGGAAGCTGAGGAAGCTTGATGGAGGAATACAACATTTATGGGGATAGATAGGGTACATAGTAAGCAGACTATGCTGGAGAAACTTAGCGGGTGAGGCAGCATCTATGGAGCGAAGGAAATAGGCAACGTTTCGGGTCGAAACCGTTGCCTATTTCATTTGCTCCATAGATGCTGTCTCACCCGCTGAGTTTCTCCAGCATTTTTGTCTACCTTTGATTTTCCAGCATCTGCAGTTCCTTCTTATACATAGTTAGCAGTTTGTTTGTTTTTTCAAATGGTGGGGTATCTAAAACAAAATGGTGTGTGTTTAAGATAAATTGAGGAGATCAAAAAAACCCATTATTTTTCACAGAGATTGGAGTCTGGAATATAGAGTCTGGTAAGATGGTGGAGGCGGATATTCTCATGACAATTTCACAAGCATCTGGGCATGTGCTTGAGTCATCGAGGCACAAGATTGTGGACCTAAGTTGGATAAATGGGTTTAGTATAGATGGGTGCATCTTGACGGTATGGACATAGCATGCTGAAGGGCCTGTTTTTCAGCTGAAATTGTTATTGGAATCTTGCTGTACTTTGGTTTTACCACATTACCACACATATTGTGATTGTTTAAGAAGTCTGCTCACCTCTACCTTCTCGTGGCAATTAGATTCACTTGCCTGTGATTCACACACCCCATAAAGGAATTAAAAAAGTACTTTGTTGCCTGTTGTCCTTGGAAAGCCCCAAAGCTTTGTCGTGAAGGATAAGATAAATGCTTTTCTACAGAGAGTTGTGTGCCAGGTACTGAAGGGCATTTCTTCAGGGCATCGTTTGATCCATATTTAGGAGGATTATAGGCATTTTTAATCTAATACAGCATATCTCGAAGAACAAGCTGAAGTCCTTTCCTCTTGTGCAAGTTTTCTTTAACACTCACACAGAATTAAGCCATCCGGTTTTGTGCATTTCAGTTTGAAACTTCTGGAAGTGAAGATTAGCAAGCAAGGAAGGAGAAGTTGCTCAAAGTAAACCGAGAAGTGATAGAGATATGGCTAACAGACTTGGCAGAAGTTAATATCATGGTCATGGGTGATATAAGATATTCAAATGAATAATAAGGTGTACATTTTAAAACTCTCTGGAAACATCCATCCTTATTTGGTCATTGCTGAGTGTAATACGGTGAATTCAATTTGAGATTGGTGGGGGAAAATGTCAGCAATGGACTATTTATGGAAAATAAATATCCATGCTTAAAAGAGCAAAAAATAATGGGATTTAATTGCAAATACAATTAATTATTTGGCAATGTGGATGCTGGTTAATGGTAAGTTTTCCATTTCTATTGATTCTATTATTGTTTTATAAAAATTTCCAATAATGTTTATTTTCACAGCCCGTGATGCTGATGAGAGAGAGCAGTGGATTCATGCATTAGAGGAAACTATTCTGCGTCACACTCTGCAGATCAGGGTGAGTCTTTATAGTTATAAATTGCAATATGTCTATGGGAATTAATTTCTAGGTCACTTTCAGGAAAAACGGGTTTTGGCAGTTAGATGTTATAGCTAGTTCACTGCTCGTGTGCATTATCTATAGAGTATAATAACTGATGAGCACTTTATAGGTTGACCCTTTGTTATTGGAGTAATGTGAAACTCAGCAGGATATTGCACAGTGAAGGTAAAGGATTCATTTGGAATATTTTGAAGGGTGAGTTTTTATTCTTTGGTATTCAAAGTGGACAGTTCACAGAACCGACCATGTTTTCTCAAGTTGGTGATTTCTAAAGGAGAAAAAGTAAGGCTTCCATCTCACAACATTTTCAATCAATTTGGTTTTAATCTACTTGCACAAATCTGTCGTCTAATAAAAATATAGGCCTAGATAATGCTGTAAAATCTGAAATAAACAGTTAGGTGTTGGTCTTGCTTAATTTAACGGCAGTGGATTAGGAGGTCAGATGCATTCCGTTTGATTCTAGTTCCTTCCTCACCTCTACAAAGAATTGGTTCGGAAGTCGGAGAGAAGCTGATCAGCAAGGAGATCATTGCCAACACTTCTGTGGACAACTACCAACCTGAAGTAAATGAGTATCTTTGGGTAGCTAATGTACACATTGTGATTTTTGGGTACAGTTGCCTCACTCACTGCATTGGTGGGACCATTTGCTGGTATGTGCAGTCAATGCAAGGGAAGGCACATGTGTTGTGGGAAATTATGATGTCCGTCAACTGGCAAAACTGATTTGGCATCAATCCAGGCTTTTTGGAACTGGATGCTCTGGCTAAGGCTTCCGTTAACCTTGCAGTGCTGTAACAGAAAAAGTTTCTCACTCCTGCACTAGCATCATTCGCTATCCATCCCCCAACTTCCATTCACTCATCCCATTGCCATTCAAAGAGATTATCTATATGCATTGTTGTTAATTGTTGATTTATTTCTACTGATTGTATGTTTATACAAGTGTTTCTTTAAAGTTGCTGAAGTCTACAGAGAGTTGTGAGCCAGGTGCTGTAGAGCATTTATTAACTTTGTACGTCAGTTGCTTCATATTTAGGAGAATTATAGGCATTTTATGTTGAATACAGCATATCTCGAAGAACAAGCTGAAGACTTGCAGCACAGGACCAGCTGCTGGACGAGGGAGTAGGAATAGTGGGAGGTGCAGGCCATATTTTTTCAGGGAATGTGTTAGATATCTGTGCTTCAGTAAGAGTATCCTATTGAAATCTCTCCCCCCCCCCCCCCCCCCTCCAATCACATCTACAATCTCAGAGTGGGGACAGTAATGCTAGTAGCTCTTAGGTTGCCATGGCAATGAACTTTGGTGTCAGTTTTTTTGGATTGGAGCTGGAGATATGTATAAAGACTCATGATATGGTTGAGCCAGAGGTCCAAATCAGCAAGTTATAGAAAATATCACATCAGTTATTCGTTTATAATCACTTAATGGACATGGACAACATTTATGAGCATTTATCACTCATCCCAAACAAACCTCGAAGGTGAAGGTAAGCCTTCTTCCTAAGATACTGCAGTCCATGTGATGAAAGTATTCATTCAGGGAAGGGAATTCTAGTTTTGGTATCTTTGAGGGGATGACATTATATTTCCAAGTCAGATTAGTGTGTGATTCGGAGGAGAACGGGAGGTGATGGCTTTGCATGCGCTTGCTGCCTTTGCTATATGCGTTGGTCACAGTTTAATTTAGTTTAGTTTAGAAATATAGTATGGATACAAGCCCTTCGGCCCACCGATTCTGTGCTGGCCAGCTATCCCTGTACACTCGCACTATCCTACACAATAGGAACAATTAACAGAAGCCAGTTAACCTACAAACTTGTACATCTTTGGAGTATGGGAGGATATCGGAGCACCCGAGGAAAACCCACACAGTTGCGGGGAGAATGTGCAAACTCTACAAACCGTAACCTTAGTCAGGATCAAACCCGGGTTTCTGGTGCAGTAAGGCAACAACTCTACCGCTGCGGCACCGTGTCGCCCCACAGGTTTTAGAAGCCTTCATGAGTTGCAGTACATTTTGTAGACAGAACACATGATTGCACTGGTGAAGGTGGAGAGGAGATTTACCAGGATTTGTTTGGGATGAAGAAGAGCAACTAGATCATCTGAGTTTGTTTTCCTTGAAACCGAGAGGAAACTTGATTGAAGATACAAAATTGGGGGAGCATAGATAGGGTAGATGGTTGGAAACGTTTTCCCTTTAACAGAAGTACCTGAAACTATAGTTCATAGATTAGGTGAAGGGGATCTGAGGAGGTGGTTTGTATGTGGGCTGACTACCTGAGTAGTTGTTGGGGACAGGTACTCTTGCAGCATTTAAGAAGTATGTAGAGGAATATTTCAATCATCATGACAGAAAACTAAGTAGCAAGAGATAGTAAATGGAATTAGTACAGATGAATATTTGTTAGTCAGCATGGTCGTGTGGGTCAATATCCAAGAAGAGAGTGTAACTAATTATCCTTGTCATTCAGTGTTATTACTGTCACCTCATCTGTGTCCTGGAGGTTGCCATTGACCAGAAATTTACACTAAAACCACCTACTAATAATAAGAGTAACTCAAAATATTTTAATCATCTTCAAGTGGCATGTCACGTGTGTGATATGTGCAATCCAATCCTTGGGGACATTTCCAGAAATAGGGATATTTTGGCAGACTCCAACAGATCTCTGTAGTCACCATTTGCTCTTAATATACCTAAGGCAACTTTTCCATTGCACATATTCTAGTGAAACATCATATACTTTTGGGTAGATTCTAAATAGATACTCTGCTAAAATGTATTTGTCCATGGTATTTTTGTTCACCATTTAGTTTATTTCAAATCTATATTTTTGGAAGAATACATATTACCTTGCATTAAGCACAAGAGAAAATTTACAGATTTGTTACCGGAAGCCCCTTCTGAAAGTAATTGCCACATTTAAGTAATTGTCTTGCCATTATTACCTGTTACCACTAACAACACAATTTGTTAGTAATTGATTAAAACTGTATGTTCTAAATACGTAATGACTAAAGCTGTTAAAGTTCTAAATGCTAAACTAAATGAGTTAACTCTCTCACCGAATTCTATGCTGGATGGAATGTTTTGAGAGATCAGAGATACAAAGAAAACGTTTAATAAAAAAGATTAAATTTAAATTTAAAAAAATCAATTTCATGTTGAAGTTAATTTAATTTCCCATTGAGGTTGTTGTGCATAAGACTTATCACATCGCTAGAAATTCATTCGTAATTTTAACAGCCAAGGCCCTAAATTCTGGTGATAATGGGTGTGTCAGGTGGATACATTTTTTAAAGTATACATTCTTAAGATTGGATGTGTATTTCCACAGATACTTTATGATTCCAGCCTTTCTGTTGATTGCATGATGCCGGCACAAAATAAAATGCAAGTTGGGAATTAAAGACATTAGTTTTCCCTGATTAATAAGTTGGGGGCAGTTGGCGGGTACCCGCAAAGGAATTTCTGTTGACTATGATCGAAGGTCAACATAGTTGGGCATAAAGATTACATACCTTAGCCTGGCGGCATTCAAAGGTTCAAAGGTTATTTATTTGTCACATATACCATAGGTGTAGTGAAATGCTTGTTGCCAACTCAATTCCACTCAGTTACTAGTACAATACTGTAGTCTGGTTACATACAATGAAAGTACAAGATTCTAATATACTGTACCACAATTTTTTGACCCATATTTGATTTAAGATTATTTTAATATTTTTTATTCCTGAGGAATCAGAAGCACAGTGTGAAAATGCAGTAGAGAACCAAATCAATGTTAAAGAATGAAACGTCTCTAATTGTACAGCCCCTTAATGTTAGTACAGGTGCACAACCTTTTATCCGGAGTTCCGGAAACCGAAAAACTCCAAAAACCGGCCATTTTTTCCAGGATGTCGTCTGCACACCAAAGCTCGCGTTTGGCGCCAAACTTGACCCGAAACAACGCACGGTCAACCCAGGTCTGTACTACTGTAGCGGCTGCCTCCTCCCCAGAGACCGGGGAGACACTTAAACATCTGTAAATCATTGCTTAAATGTTAGTCAGTTAGTTTGGAGGGCTTTTATGTGAAGGGGGCGGGGGGTGAAGGGGGAAACTTTAATTCTTAGTCCCCTACCTGGTCGGAGAGGCGGGGAGCGGTCAATGTCTTACCGGGTCGCCGTGCAGTAAGCTCCGGAGCGCTGTGGCCGCCAACTCCCAGCTGGGGCTGCGGGCGTCCGGCCGCGGGCGGCGCCGGTTGTAGCTCCGACCCCGGCAACTCTACCCGTGGCTGCGCGGCGCTCCAAATCCAGCGCCGCCCGCGGCCGGACGCCCGCAGCCCCAGCTCCGCGATGTTGTGTGTTGGCGGCCACAGCGCTCCGGAGCTTACCGCACGGCGACCCGGTACGGCATTGCCCGCACCCCGCTGGTATCCCAGCGCTGCGACGCCGCCGACTAAGAATTAAAGTTTCCCCCTTCACCCGCTCCAGACTTTTCAAGCTGCCTGCGCTACCTACCTAATCTACGCTAAAAATCTTCCATTCGGAAATCCGAAAAATTCCGAAATCCGAAAAATTCCGAAATCCGACAAGTGTCTGGTCCCAAGGCTTTCGGATAAAAGGTTGTGCACCTGTAATTGGTTTACCGAAGGGGTAGATTCCCTGTAAATGTTCTGATATGTGTAATATTGTGCTGAATACATTATAAGAATGGGTACTTTGTAACAGTGCACAGTATTTCCCTGTGTAATGAGTGGCATGCTTTTGGTTATAGTGAAAAATAGCTTTGTAAATCAAAAAATAGATCTCAAAGAGTTGATGGTGTTATCATGAAAATTCTTAAAATGTGATAAATTGAGTTAGCTGGACATGAATATCCTGTAATGCTTTCCACACAGAGTATAAAAGTGACAGTGGACATGTCTACTAGAAAACTGGTTCCAACCCCACTCCTGACTTGCAAGGAGCACTAGCGAGTCCTTGAACCACCGAAAAAAACAACACAGATGTTGAAGAGCCCGCCCAAAACCAGGCTTTGAAAATTTCCCAATTTTAGATGCAGACCAAATATCACATGATCAGCACATGTCATTCATGAGCTTCAACCACATATGGGTGAGGCTCTCTTTAGCCAAGGAGAGAACTGCTTCTCACAATTAACCACACATGATTGCTTATATATGATAGGAGGAGAGGGGGTTGGGAGGCCTTTACACGTCAGTTGCCAAGTCCAAAATGTGCTTTATTGAATTTTATGTAAACTTGAGACAGATCCGAAACGTTGCCTATTCCTTTTCGCCAGAGATGCTGCCTGACTCGCTTAGTCACTCCAGCATTTTTTGTCTATCTTCAGTGTAAACCAGCATCTACTGTTCCTTCTTGCACATTATTTCTTATTCTGGTATCCTGATGGCTTGGCAGAGGCATACCCACGATACACAAAGAAAAAACACATTTTATTTTTGTGGAGCATATATGGGGACAAGTTTTATAGATTTGCTGTGGCATAGATCCTGTCAATCTTCATTGTTCTAGATTCACATGGAACTGAAATCAAGAGTCAAGAGTGTTTTATTGTCATATGCCCCAGATAGAACAATGAAATTCTTACTTGCTGCAGCACAACAGAATATGTAAACATAGTACACTGTAAACAATACGCAGACGCACATGCACACAGACCAATAGCAGTTCAATAATAATAATAGTCTATTGTAGTTCAGAGCTTATTTGTGGTTGTAGAGTTTAATACCCTGACGCTGGAGGGAACAAGCTGTTCCTGAACCTGGACGTTACAGTTTTCAGACTCCTGTCCCTTCTTCCCGATGGCAATGGTGAAATGAGTGTGTGGCCAGGATGGTGTGGGTCTCTGATGCTGGCTGCCTTTTTGAGGCAGCGACTCCGATAAATCCTTTCGATGGTGATGAACTGGGCAGTGTTCACAACTTTTTGCAGTCTTTTCCGCTGCCGGACATTCAGTTGCTGAACAAGCCCATGATGCAACCAATCAATATGCTCTCTACTGTACACCTGTAGAAATGTACAGTGATCCCTGGAATCACTATAATATGTTTTTATGTACACTCTGTTTACTCTACATTCGCTACTACCTTGCTAAAAAGCAGTGCTTAAAATTGAACATCATATGCTAGTTGCAGCCTAACGATTGTTTTGTTTTCCTGCTGTTATATTCTCTACCTCTATGAATAAACTGCAGGATTTTGTTTTAATTTCTGTCTAAACAGATGCAATCAGAATGTTTGCATCCATATGCTATCTCTCTGTTCTTGCACCACCTATTCTTCCAGCAAAATCTATCACTTTTCATGAAATTATATATCTTTCTTATTGTGCCTAGTGCGGCCAAATATTTAATATATAATAATAATGGATGGGATTTATATAGCGCCTTTCTAATGCTCAAGGTGCTTTACATCGCATTATTCATTCACTCCTCAGTCACACTCGGTGGTGGTAAGCTACTTCTGTAGCCACAGCTGCCCTGGGGCAGACTGACGGAAGCGTGGCTGCCAATCTGCGCCTATAGTTCAATATAGTTCAAACACCAGTTCCTGGAGCTTTAAACAAAACGCTGTCGGCCACAGCGCCATAAGCCATTGAACACAGACATCAACCTATCCACGTTCCTGGCCCCTAGTGTTCTGGACTAATCCTGGCTCAGCCCACTCTCCAAACACTGGATTTGGCCACATTTTGGACCCATGGTCACATTCTGAACTAGTGACTAAGCCTGACACTGAGCAATTAGAGATTCCAAACAATCGTTATTAATATTATCATATTTTTACTGTGTTTAGTGCTAAAGACCTTGATCAGGGTGTTGTCCGTGCAGAGTTGTACCTGTGCGGGTTTCCTCGGGTGCTCCGGTTTCCACCCACATACCAAAGACGTGCAGATTTGTACGTTAATTGGCCTCTGCAAATTGCCCTAGTGTGCAGTGAATGGATGAGAAATTAGGATAAATAGAACTAGTGTGATCGATGGTCGGCGTAGATTTGGTCAACCGAAGGGACTGTTTCTATGCTGTATAACTAAACTGAATTATAGATACCCATTCAAGTCTCACAACTTAATATGTCCAGTTATTTGCATCTAGCTAAAAGTAATAGCTATTAATTTCAATTTAGGACATGCCAGGTCTCACCTATTAAGTTTAGTTTTGAGATACAGCACGGAAACAGGCCCTTCGGCCCACTGGGTCCGAGTCGATCCCCGCATATTAACACTACCCTACACACTAGGGACAATTTTTTACATTTACCAAGCCAATTAACCTAATTGGACTGTGGGAGGAAACCGAAGATCTCGGAGAAAACCCCATGATGGTCACGGGAAGAACGTACAAACTCGGTACAGACAGCACCTGTAGTTGGGATCGAATCGGGTCTCCGGCGCTGCATTTGCTGCAACTTCACCGCTGCGCCGTTGTGCCACCCTACTAAGTGCTACAACTAGTTGAGACAGGAAGAGCTATTTAGTAACAATTAGTGTGCGGCACATTGGTGCAGCGGTAGAGTTACTGCCTTACAGCGCCAGAGACCCAGGTTTGATCTTGACTACGGGTGCTATTTGTACGGAGTTTGTACGCTCAGCTGGTGACCGCGTGGGTGTTCCCCGGGTGCTCCTGTTTCCTTCCACATTCCAAAGACGTGCAGGTTTGTAGGTTAATTGGCTCCTGTAAATTGTCCCTCGTGTGTAGGATAGAACTAGTGTACTGGTGATTGTTGGTTGGTGTAGACTCGCTGGGGTGAATTACCTGTTTCTATGCTCTCTCTCAACTAAACTGAACTAAACAGCTGTATTCACTCGTTGAATGACAGGAAATCTTTATCTTTAATTCCAGACATGTTTAAAATCAATTATTGAAGCTGCTGAGATTCTCTTTTCTGTTGGTCTAAATGTATCTTCTATTCAATTTGATAATCAGGAAAAACAGATACATTTTGATTACCCCCCCCCCCCCCCCCCCCCCCAATTACAGGGGGTTTCTGTTTTAAAAGCAGTTGACACAATTTTGCAGGTAATCTTATTTGCCGTATAATAGTCATGTTGCTTACACACTTTATGATACTGGTTTAGTTTAGTTTATTGTCTCGTGTACTGAGGTACAATGAAAAGCTTTTTTGTTGTGTGCTATCCAGTCAGCAGAAAGTCTAGACATGACTATAATCAAGTCAACCACAGTGTACAGATACAGGATAAAAGGAAAAACGTTTAGTGCAAGATAAAATCCAGTAATGTCCCATTAATGTTCCATCTTGTTGGCGATAGGATGCTTTGAGTATGTGCCTAATGACAGCTGGGAAGAAACTGTCCCTGAATCTGGAGGTATGCACTTTTACACTTCTGTACCTGTTGCTTGATGAGAGAGGGGATCATTGAGAGTGTCTGGGAAGAGACTCATCCTAGATTAAGCTGGTGGCCTTGCTGAGGCAGTGTGAAATATAGATGGAGTTCAGGTAAGGGAGGTTGGGTTGCGTGATGGTCTCAGCCGCGTCCACAACTCTGCAATTTCTTGCAGTCTGGATGGAGCTGTTCCTAAACCATGCTGTGATACACCCGATAAAATGTTTTCTACAGTGCATCTATAGATGTTGGTAAAGGTTGTTAGGGACTTGCCGAACTCTCTAAGTCTTCCAAGGAAGTAGGGACGTTGGTGTGCTTTCTTGGCCGTTGCTTCGATATGGCCGGTCCAGGACAAGTTGCTGGTGATATTTACTCCTCGGTAGACCTAATCCAGGTGGCTATATTGTTGATATCTATATTACTAAAACTCTGTTCTTGACCGGTTTTGGCGATCTGTGCTGCGATTTCCGGTTAATATAATATCAAGCGGGGTAATTAGCGTGAGTGCGGGGGGGGGGGGGCGGGTGATTGTTAGTGTGTGACGCTGCATGCCGACTCCCCCCTCCCACAACCGCACGTTGGGGGAACAGACCCAACGGGTCAGCACTTGGTCTAGTAACATATAAAACTTTGGCGACCACACATTTCACTGTACCAATTGGTACATGTGACAAATAAATGTATCTTGTAAAATATTGTGTGTAACATAACAATGCTGTTAAGGCTTTGGGCTAACAGGCATATATTATAGCGAAAGTATTCTTGTAGTGAAAGATTAACTAAAATGTTGTTTAAGATCACTCTTTAAAATATTTATTCTAAGCATGTGAATATCACCGACTAGGCAGCATTTATTGTCACCTATTCCTTTTCTCCAGAGATGCTGCCTGACCCGCTGAGTCACTCCAGCATTTAGTGTCTATCTTCAGCATTTATTGTTTATCCTATTTCGCTCTGAATAGAAGTAGCTCAATATTTCTACAGTTACCCCGGTACATTGACTAGACCAGCTCAGGTTGGTTGATTTCCGTTCCTGAAGGACAATGGTAAACCAGATGGATCTCTATGACAATCAATTTGTTTCACAGTCGCCATGCTATCAACATTTTCTTTTGAATATTTGATCATTAAATCTACTGAAATGAGTATAATAAGAACCGAAATTCCTACATTCGATATTAAGGGGTTAGCGATGTGGTGAAAAGTGGATCAGAGCTTCAGCTATGATCTAACTGCATGGCACAAGGGATTGAATGACTGTTCAAGTTCTTATGTTCTTATAAGATAAAAGATACATTTATTTGTCACATGTACCAATTGGTACAGTGAAATGTGTGGTTGTCATACAGCCATACTAAGGAAGACGCCTTAAATTTGTGGAATACATTGACAGCATGGACTGAAGTTAAAGCATCCTAGGTGCAAAAGGTGGTAACAAGCGGCAGTTGATGCTAGGGGAATTGGAAATGTGAGTTTGATGTACTGTGATAACTGGTAACCAATTGTCTTGCAGTCATCAACATTCTGTATTTGAATAAAAAGGTTAAAATGTTTATCAAATAGGACTCTGGTGTTGAGGGTTCACTTCAGGTCCTCAGCCTTTATTTTGTACTTGGTACTACAGGGACCATGATAACAGTTGTACATTGCAGAGCATATTGCTAAGTGCAGTGAAATGCATTCATACTGAGCAAGTGTGCGACTGAAATTTGAAAGCTTTTAAAAAAAATGTTTTTTTTGTTATTACATACTGATAAAATTGGTAAAATTTAGCGCGGTGCAATTTTGTTTGCAATAAGATTAGTTTTTGAAACGCTTGTTTAAACGAGAACAATGCTCGCCTCCCTAAAATGTAAACAAATAATAACATGATCTGATGGAGCGATCCTAGACCAATCAGCGCAAACTCTTATAATGTACAGGTTCTTAAACCAATCGGGAAGCTGCTGCCTGCAGATTCTTTAATTAATAGATTAGCAAATAGAGGAAGTACTGTTTTGTGTGGCCTCTAGAGCAACGGTGTTCAAAATGTTTATGCACAGAGTTCTTTGTTGAAAGAGAGCAAATAATTTTACTTTTGGAAAGACTATATAAAGGAACAAGGTAGTGTTAACTCTGGATTGAAATAGGTGAAAACATGGCTGTGAAAGGATTCACCGGTGTAAGTTGCAAAGACCTCCGACTGGGAAGTAGGCCACGTTGCTTTCTGTGTTTGATTTAGTGCCTGTGGTTATTCCACAGCGTCTAATTCTTTTGGAACTGTAAAATGGCTACAGTTTTGTTAGAGTAATAATGATTGTAGTTTTGCGTGCACCTTGCCTGTATTTGCGTGCTCTCTAAATTAAGGATGTGGCAGTGCTGTTGTGCATGTTGAAATCGCTGACTAAAGCCTTTTCTAAAGAAATGTTGTGGTTCACGGAATTTTAATCACTGTACTCTTTGTATCGGTGGGAAATAGTTGCTCTCGTCTTGCTCCTCCCACTTCTATATAGTTATTATGACACCGGTGGTGTGTATAATCTGGCTGTAATTCTATAATTTTTAAACATTTCAGTTAACTATTTATATGTAATAAATTCTAAGCGGGAATGGTGTCATCTAAGCCTTTATTTGACAGATGTGTTTTAAGCATACGTAGGTAATATTTAGTTTTGATGAATGTATTGTTCCCCTTGGAAGTATGCATTTAGGTAAGATTATTTTGAAGTTATATTTACTGATCTTCACTTACATGAATCTTTTTCTAATACTTGCATGAGAATTCTAATGAAAACACGTTTTTTCACTCCATTTGTTTGCAGTCTGCTGGGAGAACGCAACGGGTAAGGTAGCATCTACGGAGAAAATGACAGGTGACATTTTTGGTCAGGACCCTTCTTCAGATAATTCAATCTGATGAAGGGTCACTGCTGAATGTGTCTGTCTATTTCCTCCACAGATGCTGCCTGGCTCGCTGAATTCCTCCAGCACTTTTTTTTGCTCAAGATGCAGTTTCTTGTGTCTCCAACTTGTTTGTGCTTGTGGTGCAAGGGTACTATTTACTTTCAGATATCTTCCTTACTACCCATTGTCCATGTGTTGATCTTGACAATTAGTATTGAGAACAATTACTGCCATGCTTGATCCTGATTTCAGGAAATTCATAAACTGCATTTCTAGCTGGAATGACTGGTTGCTGCATAGGAACAAAAGCATGTGAATATATGAGGTAACTTTTCAGCTACTTCATCAGTGCAGTAATCTACAAGAACATCTTCCTATGTAGTTTAGAACACAATCTAATTTTCATTCCATTAAGTTTAATAAGCGAGTTTATTCCCACTGTGCATGCCCAGGTCTTAGGTCACTAGCTATAAAACAGTCTTGGCAACGGTGGTGCTGCATTGTGTGCAGGCTTGCATTTTGACTGTAGTCGGGGTCGGCTCTCCGTCGTTGTGGGTGCTGTTGGGTTGCTGTTGGGACGTCCCTGTCCGGAGGTGTCCGGGGTGGCCCTGAGCTGGCGGGGCGGTCCTGGACTTGCAGCTGCTGGTTCCAGCCCGGCTCTGCCTATGGCCGGCAGCCCTCCACCTCCACCCCCCCCCCCCTCAGTCCGACACAGAGATCCTGCTGAAGATGGGCAGCCGCCGGATTGTGGGTACTGTTGGTGATGGTGGTGCTTGCGGCAGCAGCAACCTCCTCCCCCTCCCTTGCCCAGTCCCAAGCCCAGAGTCCAAGGCCAGCTCTATCTCCAGGTCGGGGCTGAAGGTAGTCCGCAGCACGGCACAGTCGAGTGCCAGGCCGGAGGAGGCTGAGCCCAGGCTGCCGCTCTAGCGCAGGCAAGACCGAGGCCCACACCCCTCCTCGGGGTTGTGGATGAAGTGGCAGCGGGTACCCTACGGGCATAAGCCGGTGGTGTGCAAGGTACGGCTTGTACTTGGGGTAGCGGCTGAGGCCGTGGGCGAACTGGCACTTGTCGCCGTAGCAACCCATCGGAGCGGGTTCCTCTGGAGTTGGAGTGGGTTAGACGCTGGCTGTGGGTCTGGGGCCGCTGGTGTTGTCGGTCCGATCTGTCAGTTGGCCCGGTGGGAGAGGCGGAGGTGAGCTGGGGTTTGCACTTCTCCACCCTGGGCCTTGGGGCCATTGTCCTATCGGTCTGGATGCCACTGGGTGGGGATGGGACACTCGAGTGGGGGGGGGGGATTGGAACGACGACCAGGGACGGTCCAGTGGCGGTTTGGCAGCGCTTGCGGGTCTCCCTCCGCCCGGTCTCCCCCCGGCCGGCCGGCCCGGTCTTACCCCCCACCCCCCACCCCCCCGGTCTCCCACTGAAAAAAGACAAAAAAACGGACCAAAAGTATACTCACTGTATCTATAGCGCTGAGATCTATTTACCATTATAGACAATAGGTGCAGGAGTGCCCTGTACAACTGCAGAAGGACTTCTTTGCTCCTATACTCGACTCCTCTTGTTATAAAGGCCAACATGCCATTCGCTTACTTTACTGCCTGCTGTACGTGCATGCTTACTTTCATAGACTGATGAACAAGGACCCCCAGATCCCGTTGTACTTCCCCTTTTCCCAACTTGACGCCATTGAGATAGTAATCTGCCTTCCTGTTTTTGCTACCGCAGTGGATAACCTCACATTTATCCACATTAAACTTCATCTGCCATACGTCAGCTTTCGACCTTTGACAAGTCCCATGATTACTTGCGTTTTTCGGAATACCAAACTCGCTTATTGGAATGAAAAATATGTCAAATGTTCCTTTCTGCCAGAGGGTGATGAATGCAAACAAATCACTCTGTCTTTTTTTTACGCTCGCCCAGGGTCCACATGGCCCTAATAAAATGACTTATTAACTTACTAATAAACACTGAATTTTAATCCAGATTTGAAATAAAACAAAAATTATAGTTAGTTTTTCATGGTATTAATTAAACTCATTTTCAATAACAATATTTAAAATTTTTACCCAATTGACATCAGGATGCCTGTTTCACAATGAATGATTCTTGCGGTATTTAATGTTTTACTGTTTCAGTTCTGTGTGGGGTGACTGAAACAGAAGCAGTTCCAGTAAAAATAGTTTTGTTCCTGCTTTTTTATAGACAATAGGGTGCAGGAGTAGGCCATTCAGCTTTTCGAACCAGCACCGCCATTCACTGTGATCATGGCTGATCACATTATCCACAATCAGTGCCCCGTTCCTGAATTGATGATGTTGGAGGAGGTGCATGTGAACCTCTGCCGCATCTGGAAAGACTGCTGAGGCCCTTGGATGGAGTCAAGGGGGGAGGTAAAGCGACAAGTGTAGCATTTCCTGCGGTTGCAAAGGAAAGTTCCAGGGGAGGGGATGGGAAGGGAAGAATTGACCAGGGAGTTACGGAGGGAGAGGTCTCTGTGGAAAGCCGACAGGGGATGAGATGGGAAGATGTGGCCAGTGGTGGGATCCTGTTGGAAGTGGCGAAAATGTCGGCGGATTATCTGTTGTATATGACGGCTGGTAGGGTGGAAGGTGAGGACTCGCCTTCATCCCCACTCGTAACAAGGGGGACTCTGCCCTTGTTATGAGTGGGGGGGGGGGGGGGGGGATGGGGAGTGAGTGCAGAGTTACGGGGTATAGAAGAGAAATCTGCAACCAAAAGGATACAGACACAAAATGTGAGTTGCAAACAATCTGCTGGAGGAACTTGTCATGTCAAGCAGCATCTGTGGGTGGAAAGAAACATTCCTTTCCACCCACAGATGCTGCTCGACCCACTCAGTTAATTCACCGGATTGTTTGTTGCTCCAGGTTCCAGCATCTGCAGTGTGTGTCTCAAGAGAAAGTGAGTTTTCTGAAATTTATTGAATTTGATATTGAGTCTCAAAGACCACAAGGCGCCAGATGAGATGCTGTACTTAAAGCTTATGTTGTACCTTGTTGGAACACTGCAGGAGGCTACAGACAAGGTTGGAATGGAAGTGGAATCCAGACTTAAAGTGGAAGATCAGGGTAGTCCCTGCAGGCTGAATGGAGATGCTCCATAGAGTGAATGGTTCGGGAGGTGGCATTCCAAAGCCTCCGGAACTCGGCCTCAGATCTTATTATGAGCAGCAAGCCATGCCATTCTTTGAAATCTTGAATTGATGTACATATATCTGAAAACATAACAAAGACCAATGCTACTGTTGACTCAAGACTTGATGAATTGAGTGGCTGACCGATTTACAGTGGGAAGGTTGCATGTTAGTTCATTGGCCTGTGCAGAATTATATTTCAATAGAAATGATGGCTAGGCATTGTGATTGGTCTTAAGTATACCAAGTTAGAGAGATGATAATCATTCAGGTCTTTCTACATTTGGCACACGGTTTGTTTGAGCTTGGCATGTTCTGATATGGCAGACTATCTTGTTAAACCCATGATGAGGGGCAGGAAGGTGTCGGCAAAGAGTGGACCAGTGTCACATTCTGCGGGGCTCTCCCCAGAACATGCAGTCAGACTTTGACTTGAGGACAAGCATTATCTGGAGCTTTGGATTCTATCGGGCCAGTAATACAGTACAATCATATGTTGCCTTTTAAATTACAAGATATATAATTTCATTTTCTTACAAAATTTACGTTATAAAGGGTCCATTCCAATTCTTCCAAATATGTGAAAGTTCAAAGGATTTGTGTTGTCAACATGACTACTTATGTTCCTTCCTACGAATGGCAGAATTACTTTCCTCTATCTCGCTCACTCTCTGTCACTAGTTTTGTTTTGGTCATTATTCGTTCTTATCAGTCTTGTGCGCCATTTGATGCCATCATTAGAATACTGTAGAGATGTGGTTAAACTATTGAGTTTTTTTGTATGTTCTCTGATTTATGAGCATCTGTAAAAGCAGAACTCATTCATTACCCATGGATGGGAAATGGGATTAGTGTGTGCAAAAGGATTTGCATGGATGTTGTGGCCCAAAGGGCATGTTTCTGTGCTATGACACTGAGAAAGCAAAAGTTCCTGCCCTACGTGTAGGAGATTGTACCCCTGAGGTGCACAATTCTGAAAAGGGAGAATTCCAGAGCAAAGTACCTCTATTGACAATGATCTTGGACTGAATCTTAACATACTTTGAACTAAGATGATCAATTTCTGACCTCATAACTACTCCCACTCTATATTAGATTGGAGTGATGATGATCTTCCACATGATTGGTGCCTGCATGGTGCTGTACACTTTCATCACACCTCTGCTGATCCACTCCCACTGAGACAATTACAAGTCAGCAGGCAAGCAAGCACATCCACAAGTATTTGTACCTGTCAGGTCGTGCAGAGTTGATAAAATGTCTAGCTTCTCTAATAGCACCATAATAGAGGGAAAATTGTCATGTCTGTGGCTTCCAAATCATATTGTCTGTCACAGAAGGATTTGCTGATCCTTAATATTTCCAACTGTGAGGATATTACTGAGTTTATCCTCTAGCTTAAGGCTACCAATTGCAGAAATCCCTCTGAGCTCTTTGGATGAAGTGGTATATGCTTCATCTTGCTTCAGAATCTCTTGATATTCACAACCATACTTCAGGGTATCAGAGAGTTTTACCGTTATCTAATCTGCATTGTCCCATTTAAATGCCTCTTGGGTCACTGGTTTCACGTTCATCTTCTATGTCCTCCTGCCGTACATTTAACCTTCCTGCAGGTGTCAGTCAACCAGCAGGAGACTATGGACCAAGATGACTATCAGTATATGTTTATGGATCTGACTGATCAAATTTGGGCCACATGTAGAAAGGCTGTCCCGGACTGGACTAACCTATTGATCTTCACCAGGTTTATTGCCATGGTGCTTCATGTATTGAAGATGCTGCATAGCTTGATACCTTTTACTGTTTCAGTAAGTCTGGAGTTTGCTGTTGATGATGCAGTTGAAGTCACCACACAAAATGACATAGCAGGAGGTCACCAGCAACATTGGGAACCCGTGGAAGACAGACAGCCTTTTGTTCGTCAGAGCTGGACTATACATGTCCATAAACCAAAGTGGAGTGATAAGAATGTAATGTCTACTCTGATGAAACAGATATAAATGGTTGACATTTAGAAAGATCTAAAAAATTAAACTAGGCCATTGAGTTTATTAGCTCCCATCTCTGCCATTGCAATTGATATAAATCATATGTTATGGCATTTTATTCAGTGAACCTAATCTAACCGTCCATATTCTTCCCACACTGAAGAAATTATGGATGTTTTTATTTGAATAAAAAATTAATGTCAGTATTGAATAAACTATAATGGAAATAATAGGTTTTAAGAAAATAAATTATGATGATTATTTCTATTGATCTCTGATTTGGAATTTAGATGATATAATGCTGAGATTAATATAGTGGTTGGGAGTATTCTTTAAAATTGTGAATTTATGTTCTGGTCATTGGTAAAACAACTTATCTGGTTAATATTTAATTTGCAAATTATAGAACTTACTGCCTTCAGTTTGGCCACCATGTTCCTCTATGTTATAATACAATACAATACAATACAATTCAATTTATTGTCATTTGGACCCCTTGAGGTCCAAACGAAATGCCGTTTCTGCAGCCATACATTACAAACAAATAGACCCAAGACACAACATAATTTACATAAACATCCATCACATTGCTGTGATGGAAGGCCAAAAAAACTTATCTCTCCACTGCACTCCCCCACCCCGATGTCAGAGTCAAAGTCAAAGCCCCCGGCGGGCGATGGCGATTGTCCCGTGGCCATTAAAGCCACGCCGGGTGATGCAAGGTCGCACACCGGGTTCTAGATGTTAGAGCCCCCGGCGTGCGCTCGCAGTCCCGCAGCCATTCCAAACCGCGCGGGGCGGTGATGTAAGGCCCCGCTCCAGGAGCTCTTCAACCCCGCAACTCGGGCGGGAGAAGTCGCCGTTGCGGGAGCCCCGAAAAGCAGACTCCCTCCAGGGTCCCGTGGGCTCCCGGTGTCACTGTCCGCCAAACCCGCAGTTGCAGCCACCGAATCTCCGGGGGTCGGGTCGCAGCAGCGTCCACCACAGCTCCACCCGCTCTGGACTCGGCCAGCTCCGCGACGGTGAGGCGAGTAGTCGGCACCACAGCCCCCGGTCTTCCTGTTGGAGGCCGCTCCTCGTTGCAGCCCCAACGACAACGGAGGCCCGACAAAGAAAAGGTCGGGTCTCCCGTGCAGGGAGAGATTTAAAAGTTACCCCCTCCCCCCCACACCACCCCCACACCACCCCCACCCCCCCACACACATACCCCAACAAAAAATAACAAAAACTACATAAAAACATAGACATAAAATAATAAAAACGCAGACGGACTGCAGAGGCCACTGCTGACGAAAGTCGCGCCGCCCACCGAATTGATAACTAAAGAATATTTTGATTAGTTAGCTTGGTTGTAGAATACTTTGGAACATCCTGTGTTCATCAAAAATGCTATACGGCATTGTTTTATATGTAAAAGTATGATTGTCGTAAATTATGTTGTATCTTGTATTCCGTTATCTGTGCATTTTAAGTGAATATGTGGAGCTCCTGTCTCAAGATAACTTGTATTTAAAAGTCAAATCAGTTTTAAAATTAGTGGCTTGGTATTTAGAGATTTATATGCTTGAATTATACTCCACCAATGAAAAGACTAACATCGTGACTAGTGTTGATCTTATGCCTCTTACTTTAATTACATTGGCATGTTATTTTCTGCATATAATTATTATGAATTATTCTATTACTTTTGCATTGGTTCATGTCTAAAACCAAAACACAAATGGTAGTTATTACTTTATTATAAAAAAAGGTTTAATTTCCTCATCAGTAGATTAATCTGTTGGTTTATCACAGTTTCCTAAAATATGTGGATTAATTTTGTTGGCCTTTAGGATTAATCTCTGAGGGACCAGAGAAGAAAAAATAGTTAGATTGAAATAGGGACCAGAGAAGAAAAAATATGGTAGCTCAGTGGCACAGCAGTTAGTGATGTTACTTCATGCTTCTCATGCCTCAGTGACCCAGGTTCAATCCTGATCTTGTGTTGCAGTGTTGAGTTTTCAAGTTCTTTTTCTGACTGCATAAAATTCTGTTCTGTTTTCCAGTTTTCTCCCACATCCATGTACATTGATTAGTCAGAGGTTATGGGGAGAAGGCAGGAGAATGGGGTTAGGAGGGAGAGATAGGTCAGCCATGATTGAATGGCGGAGTAGACTTGATGGGCCGGATAGCCTAATTCTACTCCTATTCCTTATGACTTTATGATCACTAATGTGCTTGTAAGTTACTAAATTTTCCTTGGTGTAGGTAATTGAGAGAATAGTGCTATTAGGAGCCAGTGTGGTTGGCCTTCTGTGTGATAATAACAGCCAAGAGCAGTTTGATACATTATTCTTCTCGTTTTAATCATATTATTAAAGTGTGTTAATTATAATGATGTCAGATTTATTTTTAAAAAAAGGTTAAGCAGCGGTCTATCCACTCCTGATGCAATTTCCAGTTTTGAGTATCTGCTTGAGCAACTTTTACAAAATGATGTTTAACAGAGGAAATTATACTGCATGGCTTTTTAAGTTAAATGTTTTCTTCTACTGTCCGAAGTTGCCACACTGCTCACTATAATCTCTTTTGTAGGGTACTGATACAGGATTTGTTCCAAGTGTTCAAGATTTTGACAAGAAGCTCGCTGAAGCTGATGCCTACTTACAGATTTTAATTGATCAACTGAAGGTAAATGTTCAGTCCTGTAACCTATGGGGAAAAAAATGCACATTTCCAAAAAAGACCAATGTGATATTGCATTGTGGGGTGAAGGGCCTGTTCCAGTGCTGTACTTTTCCATTTAAGGCATAAATGTTTTTGGCAATTTGATCTGCAAGGACCAAATTCCACTCCTAGAATTGGAAATCTGCCAAATCAATTTCCTGACAGTTTTACCATAATTAGCCTCAGGTTTTTGTTAAATTTGAATACTATAAACCATCTCAGCTCTGAACACTACATGAATTAACAAAGGAGTAATCAATCATGATTCTACTATGACTTGGTTGGTAGCGCACTAACTTGTGAGTTAGAAGTTGGGTATGCATCTCATTTGAGATGCATTGATCGAAACAAGTGAGGTTGGACACCAGTACATGGGAAATATGACACTGCAAGAGGTGCAACCTCAAGTGGATGAAGTGATTCCAGAACATTATTTTGGAGATGAGAGGGTTTGTTGCTGGAAACTATTTGCCTTACAACATCACAAAGTGTATAATTAATGGATTATTATTGAATCTTGCTGTGCATAATTTGATCAGCTCATTTTCTTCTTCACTGCAGTTCTGCATTTTAAAAGTACTTCATTGGTTATAAAGCTTTTTGAAATATCCTGAGATCATGAGGTGATTTCCTTTTTTTCTTTGTCGGTTCCCCTTTCTGTTTTCCCCTACCTTTTCTTCCATAGCTCATTGATGGCAACATCTTGGTGAGTCTCTTCTGCACCCTCTGCAGCAGAATCACATCCTTCGTGTAGTGTGGCACCAGAAGTGTGCAAAATACCGTAGCTGCAGGCTTGCCAATGTTATGTAAAGTTGTAACATATCCCAACTCTTTCATGTTCTACCATGGCTTCTGAATGCAAACATCCCAAATGCCTTCCTCACCACCTTTTCCTCTTGTGCTACCAGTTGTAGGCATATATAGACTTCTACCCCAAGGTCCTTCTGTTCATCTATACTGCCCTTGTTTGCCTTCCCTAAATGCATCATCTCACACTTGAAACATAAAACATAGAAAAAACATCCACAATGAAGGAGATCCATATTGCTCCATTCCCTGCCTAACCATGTGCCTATCCAAAATCTGCCGTAATGCCTCTTTCGTATCTGCTTCCACCACCACCCCTGGCAGCACATTCCAAGCACCCACACCTACTGCGTTTATAAAAATAAAAACAAACTTTTCCCATACATCTCCTTTTAAACTTTGTCCCTCTTACCTTAAAGCTGTGTCCTCTATTCTTGGACAGTTCCACTCTGTGGAAAATAACACAATTTTCCCTATCTGTGCTTCTCATAGTTTTATATTTTTTTCAGTGTACTATGTTTACATATTCTGTTGTGCTGAAGCAAGTAAGAATTTAATTGTTCTATCTGGGACACATGACAATAAACCACTCGACTATTTATTTTCATCAGGTCTCCCCTCAACCTCTGGTATTTTGGAGAAAACAATCCAAGATATGTCCAATTTCTCCTTGTAGCTGATCCCCCATAATCCATGCACCATTCTGAAGAATCTCTTCTGCACCACTTTTCTCCCATCATTCCTGTAATGGGGTGACCAGAACTGCACAGAATAATCCAAATGCAGCCTAGCCAAAGTCTTAGTGCTGCATCATGACTTTCTGGATCTTATACATAATGCCCAGAGAAATGAAGGCAAGCATAACATGTACCTTCTTTACCTACTTGTGTTGCCACTTTCAGGGAACTTTGGACTTTGCCCCCAAGATCCCTCACTGCTGTTAAAGGTTTTGCTATTAACATATACCTCCCAAAGTGCAACAACTCAAAATTGCTTGGATCAAACTCCACCTGCCATTTCTGCCGCTTGTCAGAATAAATTCCATTTGCCATTGCTCTGCTCAATTTCCAGCTGATCATTATCAAGCAATGTATTATCTTATCACCTGCCAGCCTCTGTCTCAACATTCCAGCTTCCTCCACCTGACTCCAATTGAATTAAATTAAAATTGGGATCTGGGATGATAGGCAGATGGAACCAAGTGGGGGAGGTGTCTGTTGGACAAGGTGACCCCATGTTCTGGTCTTTCTGGTTACAGAAAGGTGCCCTTAATGAAGTTACAAAACGCTACCTGAAAATTTGAGATATAGAATAACATTTGCTCTCTCAAAATTTGAACGGGTGAAAGAGTCAATAAATCAACACTATTTTCATTTTGCGTGTCTTGACAAATGTGCAGATGACATGGCTGCACATAATGGAAAATTAGAAAACTGACCATTATCTGTAACATACCCTGCTATAACATGGGGATTGCCTGCTGTGTGCAGTAAGGACACTTGTCATTTTTCTGCCCTTTTATTATCTTTATTTCCGTTGGGGCTTTATTTATTTATTTTTGCCATATTTCTACTTAAATCCTCAAAATTCCACTTTGCTTAAATGTATTATAATTTACTTTTGTACAATTATCAAATGTTTTATCACAACCGGAATTGTGACTCAATTTAATGGATAAACTTGATATTATTTGGAAATAAGTAATTCTTCACATAATGTGCATGCATTTGTATGTTAAATGTCTAATTATTTGAGTATGCAGAAGTGGTTTAAAAAATTCAGAAAGCGTTTAACATGTGTATGAGCCTAAAGATGGAACATTTTTTCTCCCAACCCTATAATATATTCCTAATTTAGCAGTTGGTATATGTAGGAAGAGACTGCAGATGCTAGTTTAAACCGAAGATAGACACAAAATGCTGGAGTAACTCAGTGGGACAGGCAGCATCTTTGGAGAGAAGGAATGGGTGATGTTTCGGGTCTGAAGAAGGGTCTCAACCCGAAACGTCATCCATTCCTTCTCTCCAGAGATGCTGCATGTCCCGCTAAGTTACTCCAGCATTTTGTGTCTATAGCAGTTGGTGTAGATCAACAACATGATATCCACCTCAAAGCCACCTGCAAGAGCTTGTGCAAGTGTTTCTATCCTGCCACCTACCTGTGGCCCTCTGGTTCCGATCCCTGTTTCGGATTGACTGTTGTTTACCTATGGAAACCCATGGGGCTTTTCCCCTCTTATTTCTAGTCATCTACATGACCACATGACCAATTGTTTTTTTTTTCCTCTAACCTTCCACTATCTGCCTCAAGTTTCAGGCACGCTGTCCACTCAAAGATTACTGATAACACCTCCATTGTTTGGATTAAATTCTTCAATTTTCTTGGAGATTAACGTGTATTTAACGTGCTATGTTTGCACACCATTCCCAACTTTTTAACATTAATTTCTGTTCTACATTATGTTTGCTGTGTCCATAGGATTACAAGTAATTCAGTTACACCATAGGCAATAGGGTGTAATTACAAATTGAAAAATATAATTCATCAAAATAGGGACGTAATTAAAAAAGCATAAGTGCATTAAAAACAAATCAAGATCGTAAATAAACTATAACCAGATAATTTGTTTTTAATCTTGGTCTAGATACTGAAAGATAAAAAGTCTTGCATTGCTGTTGTCCTATTGCGCTTAGTTTTTATCATTTATGTTGTTCCAGTTTATCGTATTTTTCATTGTTCAAAGAAAGAAAACCTAATTATAAAACATCATTTTGTTTTTGCATTCAAATTTTTCTCTTGTGTTGAGTGGTTGGTTGAGGCATGAATGGTTGCGAAAAGGAGTAGTTATTAAAATCTGGTCTATGTTGAAGTAACTTGGATGAAGGCTCGCACTGTTGATTACTTCCGTTGTAATTGTATATTCCTTTTTTCACGCTTTCAGTTGTTTGATGAAAAAGTCAAGACTTGCAATGATGATGAGCAGAGAAGGGTAAGTTCTCAGTTATCGATGCGTTGTAACTTGAATGATTTGTACGTCAGCAACAATATGTGATAGTCATAGAGTGATACAGTGTGGAAACAGGCCCCTCGGCCCAACTCGCCCACACCGCCAACAATGTCCCAGCTACACTAGTCCCACTTGCCTGCGCTTGGTCTATAGCCCTCCAAACGTGTCCTATCGATGCACCTGTCTTAACTGTTTCCTAAACGATGGGATAGTCCCAGCCTCAACCACCTCCTCTGGCAGCTTCTTCCATACATGATGTCCAATATGATTATTTTTTTAAACAATAGAGAATGCTTTAAACAATGATTTTGAGGCTAATTGCCTTGATTTGATGCATAATTGAGAAATTAATTAACATCAATGAAATGAGGAAGAAGAAATACAGCAGCTTCAGAAAGGGGAATGTGTTTTTGAACAATGTGATGAATTGAAAAACAAGTTCATACTTTTGATTTTCATTCCCACAAAAGATGACTTTAAGTAAAGAGGAGAAATGGGAAATGCGGGTACAAAAAAAGACACACAGTGCTGGAGTAACTCAGCAGGTCTGGCAGTATCTCTGGAGAACATTGTTAAGTGATGTTTTGGGTTGGGACCCTTCTTCAAACTGATTGTGGTTGTGGGAGGGGGAAAATAATGCCTGGCGAAAGATAGGTGGATAAAGGTGAGGGAGTGTGTAGGAAGGAACTGCAGATGCCTGTTTATACCAAAGATGAACACATCTTGTGCGTATCTTAAAGGTGAGGGAGGTCCTCGATAGGTAGATCGTTGGACAAAGGCCAGAGATGAAAAGACAAAAGGTTTGAGATAATGATAGAAGAGTTTCAAATTGTGAAGCAAGAGGAAGGAATGTAGGTGGGGGGTGGGAATGGGGCGCCAGTCCAGGTGGGGGGTGGGAATGGGGCGCGAGTCCAGGTGGGGTACAGGGAAGTGGTGGGAGAAAAGGGGTATGGGCTGTAGGTCACCTAAAATTGGAGAATTCAGTATTTATGCCGTTAGGTTGTAAGCTACCCAAGCGGAATATGAGGTGCTGCTCCTCCAGTCTGTGTGACCTCACTCTGGCAATGGAGGTGTCCAAGGACAGAAAGCTGAGTATGGCAAGGGGAGTTCAAATGGTTTGATAAGTGAGAGATCCAGTGGGCCTAGGTGGACCAAGCGCATTTTGCATTCCCACACTGACTTTTCTGTCCCGGGACGCATCCATTGACACACACACGCACACACGCAGACACACACACGCAGACACACACACGCAGACACACACAGACACAGACACACACACACACACACACACACAGAGACACACACACTTCCATGTGAAAAGGGGTAGATTTTCTTTAATCATTCTGTTTCTGTATGTTCGCGATATTAAAAGGGTTTTTTCTGAAGTGACGTACTAGAACCTCCTAGCCTTCTTACATTTTTGTGCTTCAATTGTGGCTTGGGAAATTTGAGATTATTCATTTCATTGAAAGGATGGGAAAAGCAGTGCTGTAATACAGAGGCCTAGTGTCCTTGTACATGAAGTGAGCATGCATGAACAAGCAAGTAGTACATGCCACACAGAGCAGTACACCCCAGGGACAGGCCCTTAAACCCGCATTGTCTGTGCCAAATTAGAACTGTAAAGGAGTGTGGACCTTAATTTGCAAAGAGGATAATGTATAAATGTATGGTTATCCACATGTGGATAAATGTGAGGTTATCCACTTTGGTGGCAAAAACAGGAAAGCAGACTATTATCTAAATGGTGGCCGATTAGGAAAAGGGGAGATGCAGCGAGACCTGGGTGTCATGGTACACCAGTCATTGAAAGTAGGCATGCAGGTGCAGCAGGCAGTGAAGAAAGCGAATGGTATGTTAGCTTTCATAGCAAAAGGATTTGAGTATAGGAGCAGGGAGGTTCTACTGCAGTTGTACAGGGTCTTGGTGAGACCACACCTGGAGTATTGCGTACAGTTTTGGTCTCCAAATCTGAGGAAGGACATTATAGCCATAGAGGGAGTGCAGATAAGGTTCACCAGACTGATTCCTGGGATGTCAGGACTTTCATATGAAGAAAGACTGGATAGACTTGGCTTATACTCGCTAGAATTTAGGAGATTGTGAGGGGATCTTATAGAAACGTACAAAATTCTTATGGGGTTGGACAGGCTAGATGCAGGAAGATTGTTCCCGATGTTGGGGAAGTCCAGGACAAGGGGTCACAGCTTAAGGATAAGGGGGAAATCCTTTAGGACCGAGATGAGAAGAAACTTTTTCACACAGAGAGTGGTGAATCTCTGGAACTCTCTGCCACAGAGGGTAGTTGAGGCCAGTTCATTGGCTATATTTAAGAGGGAGTTAGATGTGGCCCTTGTGGCTAAAGGGATCGGGGGTATGGAGAGAAGGCAGGTACGGGATACTGAGTTGGATCATCAGCCATGATCATATTGAATGGCGGTGCAGGCTCGAAGGGCCGAATGGCCTACTCCTGCACCTATTTTCTATGTATCTATGTATCTATGTAAGAAAGTCTTGCTGCAACGGGACACACACCAGAGCTGGAGGGCTACATATGGTTTTGATCTCCTTTTTTAAGTAGAAAGTTCCATTGGAGGTAATTCCGAAAAGATTCACCAGCATGATTCCTGGCAAGAATAGATAGTCTCTGATAAATGGTTGACCGTTTACTTATTGGAATTTAGAAGAATTAAATATGGCTTTATTGAGGTATGAACCATTTTTATGGGGATTTGAGGAAATGGATGCTGAGAGAAATAAGAATTGAAAATGCTGGCAGTTCAGGCAGTAGCTGTGAAGAGGGAAAGAGTTAAGGTTTCATCGATGACCAGAGATCAATAGATAATATCCTTAGATATTAAAGGATATGAGATTAGTGTAGGGAAGAGCTGCTGATTTAAGAGATTACCCATAAATAATTATATGGTGCAGGAGGCACAAGGACTTGATGGCCTACTTTGGTTTTGATTGCTTATCGTTCATCAATGTATATTGCAGATGCATCATCTGCCATTAACATGCCTTCACCACCCACTGTTATTCAGTACCCTCAGTATTTGCATCACTCAGTTCCTTTTGCTCGCCACATTATTACAGACATTCCTTTTGTTCTTGCCACAGCTTCCCATTCTTTGCAACTAAAATGTTAACACTGTTTCCTTCTCTACATGTTGCCTATTCGAGTATTTCAATATATTTTCTACTTTTCCAGATTCTTAGCATCAGCAGTTTGTTGCCTTTTGAGATGGTGAGAGCATAGTTTTCCTCATGAGGAAATCTATAGCTATGAAGTAGTGTGTCAGAAATGTGTGTTCAGGAGAATCTTTTTTTTCTCAGTGGTTCATAAATCTTGAGAATTCTTAATCCCAGAGAATCATGGCAGTTGAATTGTTCATTATCCTCAAGGCCAAAAGATTTATAATCTTTTGAGGAATTTGAGTTATTGGAGCTGCCAGGAAAATAGAATTGAAGCCAAGATCAAGCTTTAGTGAACGGCAGAGAAGGCTCAAGGGGCCATATTCTGTACTCCTGCTCCTTCGGTGGCAACTATTCTTGCAAATTCTAAGCTCTGGAATTTTCTTTCTAAGACTCTCCTTCTCCATTAAGATAGTCAGCTAATTCAATTTTATTTTTAATATGTTTTATTATTTATTATTTATTTATTTTTATGATACTGCCTGTAAGGGAAATTCATTTTGTTGTCTCTAATTGAGACAATGACAATAAATTTGAATACAATAATACAAAATACAACAATACAATACAATAAGCTGTCCTTCTGTAATTATCTTTGGCTAGGTGTCAATAAAAAATCGTCAGTATCGCAATAAGTTGCACATTGTTTATGCTTGCATCACTGCAGATCAAAAATGGTAGTGTTTATATACTTAGAAAAGCACAGATTCCCTCCGTTTTGTGTGTATTGTATGTGGGATAAGATTTCATTGGGTCAATGTGAACTGGTACAAGTTGTGTAGGAAGGAACTGCAGATGCTGGTTTAAACCGAAGATAGATACAAAAAACTGGAATAACTCAGTGGGACAGGCAGCATCTCTGGAGAGAAGGAATTGGTGACGTTTCGGGTCGAGACCCTTTAAATTGTTTCCTATTTTAAAGTTGTGCATCTTCCCTGGTCTTTATATTTCCAATACAAGTTCCTGTGTGTGTCTTAATAAGGACTGTTTGTGCTAACACACTTCCATGCAATATTCACACTCCCCTGATGACATTGCATCACCTTTTGTGGTGGGATGATCTGAATACAACATCACAAATTTGCATTCACAGCACTTGTCATGAATAGGGACATGAACATTTCAAATCATCACTTGCAAAATTAATCTTGATAATTTGTTACGTTGATTTCACATGATGTTCCCTTTAATAAGACAAGAACATTAGTCCTGAATTTCTGCCTTGATTGATTAAAACCCTACAGTAGATCTGCCTACGTTTGAATGCAAGATTTGGATGTTTATACAATTCTTCTGCCTTTGGCATTGTTCTATGCGTTCTGCTCTTGGTTTGGCCTTTTCTGAGGCTTTTTCTTTCCAGATATCGTTCTCTATCGGTTGAGAATTGATGGATGTTATCTTAGAGAGAAGTGATGATTGGCTGCAATGGCTCGCTGGATTTTCAATAGCTAAATATTTATAAATATATTTACTTGTGTTGCGCTACTGTCTCGGCCTGTTGATTGAACTTGTAGAATAACTTCATCTTTAAGACCGTGAACTAATGAAGCTGCTGATGGAGTTTCGTGATGAACCATTGGAATATTGTGTTCTAAAACTCCAAGTGCTATGCTCATAAACTTTCCCAGTGTTTCCTAAGGGAAAAGAAGTACTTTTTAATGTTTCTGACATTTTTTTGTTCTTTTAAATATGATTGAATTAACACCTACCTCTGAATTATTTCATTTAACAAGCAGTAAAAAAAATGCTTTAACTGCACTTCGGTTTGGATTTGATTACTAAAGCTGTTGTTTGCCCAAATTTTTAGTACTTGTAAAATATTTCAAATTTATCTCCACTAGAAACTATTTTTTCCCTGAATAATAAAACATCAACAAAACCTATTTGTTACATTTTTTCCAGAAAGTTGAAAGTCTCAAGGAAGTAACAAATGTAAGTACATCCCTATGGTTATTTTTTACTTGTTCACTAATCAGAGTTAAATTTCAAAAATTAAATTTTGTATTAAACTGCGAAAAATGATTTTGACCATTGCCAGTGCTGTATGTTCTTTATTTTTGCAGAGCATGGTTGAATCTATTAAACACTGTATAGTGTTGCTGCAGATTGCCAAGGTAAGATGGCAGCCAACATCATTATTATTTTTTGTGCTTTGGTAATCAAAACCTAGTTGAGTGAACTAAGAATTTTTATTTGTGAAATATTTTAAAATAGTTTACTAGGACATTGCTGTATTATTTCTCGTATCATTATAAAATGAATGCAGCAGGGAACTTGCAAATATTAGTTCAGCAATGAGTTTGTTTTGGGCATAATTACTACAGTTTCAAAAACATTTTATGATCAATATGGCATCAGATTATAAATGGTTTGTTATCTTGAGATTGCAATGGATCACACGTATTTTTAATTGTTTGATTTATACACAGGCCTATGTGGTAGGTGACAATAATGATAAAATTGACATGACACAAATGCAACCCGGATCAATTCAGTGACAAGTTGCTGGCCTAGAATTTGTGGTCATTGCTGAAACATTGGCACTCTCTGCTGACATCAAAGAAAGAAACCCACAAAGATCTAGTCGTCTCTGTATGATATGGATTTCACCATTCATGGTGTTGCTGTAATGCTTTTGCTTTAAGAAGTCTCTGGTGTCTGGTAACTGGTGTTGTGAGCAGGCAACTCAAAATTGGAAATCCCAGAAAGTTTTTAAACTATCTTTCAAAGTACAGAGCTACAAATAAAATTGGTAGAAAGTGAAATATTAAGATTTTTTTAAAAAATACATGCAATTTTAAAATATGCAAGAGAAATCATCCAAAAAAACAAACATTTTTTTGGCAAAGCCTAAAAGATTGTTATATAATAATTGAAACATTTTAAAACCTCACCTGAATCTCTTACAACAAAGCTATACAGTTCTTTATTTCAACCTTTCAATTTGAGCTCCAAATGAAGAACAACCTGAAACATGTACTTACCCCAGTTCAGAGCAGTTGGTGGGACAGATTTTAAGGAACCATGTAGCTACTTTCAGTTACTATTTGAGCACTGTGGCTTCTTGTTTTGTTATGTAGTGCCAAGTTTGTGGCAAGATGTTATCCTGAGGGGAAAGAGAACACTTCGCTGGAAACCCTGAGCTGCAAATGTTGAAATAGAAAATTCTGTGCTGCTGGTCACATTTAGTTAGCATTGGCTGCACAAATGCTACCTCAAAGCTCCAGTGACCAGCTTGATTCAGATCTTGGCTGCTGTTGAGGTGGTGTTTGCATACTTTCCCTGTGACTACATGGGCTTTCCCTGGCATGTTTCACTTCCCTTTTGCATCCCAAAGACATGTTATGGAGTAATTGGCAACTAGATTATTGTTGGTAAAAGGCCAATAAAAGGATAGCCATGTATGAGCGACCAATTAAGTTGGTACTGGGGAAATATGGAAAGGAACAATGGGACTTGTGTGATTGCTCTACTGATGGCTGGTGTGGAACAGATGGGTGGAATGATCACCCTGTGTAATGTAAGATTTAATTTTAAATATGTTAATTTCTTTACTTGATCACTCCTCTCTTTATATCAGTTGCTATCAACATTGCTGTGTCTTTTGTTAAATCGAGATAAATTGATAACAGACACCAAGCAATTGTTTAGGGAATTGACGATTAAAACGTAGGGTTTAAAATATAGGCTTTTAATTTGTTTAATCTCATTAATTAACACAAAACACGAATAATTTTTTTATCGTGTGTACGATTTGACTTATTTTGAAGTTAAGAACAATTCTCGTGCATGACGTTTTCAACTTCATCAATCTCTTATGCATTTTTTGTCTGTTCTGGATATTTGATTAAATAGAGCCAAATCAAATTGTAGATTAAGTTACAGTTTTTACTTTTACATCTTTTAAATAATTATTTACTCAATTTGATTCTTTGCTGCATCATCGAGTTTAAAGTATTTGCATTACTTTATTCTGTACGTTTGAAATCTTGATGAACTCGTTCTTCATTTCAGTGTACTAAGCTTATGAATGTAAAGGCAAAGAATCTTTTCTGTTAAAATGCTTGTTTTCTACCTGACATTCAGCAGTTCCATTTGATTTGAGTTGAGTTCCATTAATTTTAAACTACTTTTATCTGGATGTCATTGGTGTTTAGGTTTTTTCTGTTTTTCATAACTGCCAAATTCTGTAGTTCATCAGCAAGAGGTTGTTGTTCCATGGAGCATCATGGGGATTTTTATTTCATAGATTGATGGATCGGAAATTACATTGAGATCTCTCTGATAAATAGTATCCAGTCAGAGAAGATTACACTTCTAGTTTGTATCATCCTTCTCCTAGTTTGCATTTTTCTCTTTTCTGTGCCTAACATCCTTGTTTTCATCCTTTTTATTCCTCCCCAATCAGTGCATAGTTCAGAGAATAAACAAACAAAATGCTCTTAACTCCTGACAGCATCTGGTTATAATATACTGCTGCACAAGTTTGTGGAGGCAAAAATTGCTATATTTTCACTGTTTGACCAAGTTCAGCCATGTCAGGAATCATATACTACCAGATCCTGCATTTTGTTACATTTTCTGACTCAACTGATATTCAATTGATTATTTTTGCACAAGTTTCATCTTCATGCAGAATGAACAATGTTGAGAATTCAACGGCATAGTTCATCTGGCAGAAGAAATTAGTGTCTTGATCCAAATCTCGTCATATCCCGTTTGCCTCCACGGATGCTGCTTGACCCACTGAATTATGGCAGCGGTTGGATTTTTTTAAATGTAGAAATTTGCCGCTTAAATTTCAATTCTGCATGTTCTAATAGTTCTAACAGCGAATACTGCTATAACATATATGTATTTTTTATTTGCTGTTGGGAAATACCCGATTCTGGCAACGTCTCCTTTTCTGCTTTTTCTTTGATTGTCCTCAAAAGTATGGGATGACTATTAAAGGGAAGGTGTCGGACAGAAAATGTGAAGACTTTCAGCCACCCATGATAAATAAATGGTGCTATAGGTTCCAGTCAGGAAAGGAATTGATTTGAAAGCGTTCCCACAATATTGCTATATTTGACTTTATGATGGCTTCGCCCTTCAAATAGGTACAGATTGTAGGCCAAGCTGATGCTGCATGAGGCCCCTGAGAGGGATAAACCATTCTTCTCATTCCATTGGTCGGCCATCCATTATGGAAGCCAAGTTTCAGGTTATGCCTGACTATTATCATTTTTCTGCCATCCCTTCACTACTAACAGTTGTAGTTGAGAACGTGGTTCTCTGCTTTGCTATTTGTTCTTCCTTTAGTTCTGGTCAGAATTTTCCACACTAAATGACAAGGGAGCATGTCACAACCTGCAGGTATGTTTGGTAGACAAAAATGGAGCGAAGGAATAGGTGACGTTTCGGGTCGAGACGCTTCTTCAGACTGATGTGGGGGTGGGGTGGGGGGGGGGGCGGGAAGAAGAAAGGAAGAGGTGGAGACAGTAGGGTGTTGGTAGTAGCTGGATGGATGCATCTCTTAATCACCATGACACCTTGGATAATTGTTCATTTTCACATACTTGTGATGCTCATAGTCTCTTGTTTCCAGTTCCATTGGAAATAAAATACACCCTTTGTGAGCTCCAGTTGCTGATGAAGGAGAGTGTGGAACATGGTACATCTAGTATTATTTACCTGATAATTGCTGTTAGTTCCTATTTTTGTCTCCTAAAGTAACAGATTCGCGGTCAAAATTCATGGCTACCCAAATTAGATAATTTCCCCAAGGGCTCATACTAGGCATTGCCTGAATTAAAAACAATTACCCTGCTCAAAAATCTTGAAGAACGTCCAGAGAAAACATTGCAGATTCAAGTTGGTTATATACATCTTTTGAAACTGCATTCATCACAATTGTTGGCCAGAAATTGTGCCCAATGAGGTGGAATTTTGGAATAGTGTGCAGAATATTAAAATCTCCCTGATTCTTTCACAGTGGGCTCTTTGATGATCCCATGTTTCCCATGTCTTTAGCAGTGAATGCTGACATTTTCTCTGATGCTGACATTGTTGTTGGAAGTGAGATACCAGGGTTAGCCAGCTAACCCTAAGTACAGATAGACTCAAAATGCTGGAGCAAATCAGCGGGTCAGGCAGCATCTCTGGAGAAAATGGATAAGTAATGTTTCAGGTCAGGACCCTTCTTCAGACTTATTGTCGTTGGGAGAGTGGGAAAAATTCTGGAGGCGAAAAAATAGATAGCAGGACAAATCGGGGCTGCCAACAGATGGCCTCAGGTGAGCAAGTTTGCTGATAGACAGATTGTTGGATAGAGACTGGTGTGAGCTCAAGTGGGATATATAGTTGAGAACTGTGAAGCTACATAATGGACTTTTAGTGGAGGAAGAAAATTGGTGCAGGGGAAGGGAGTGGAGGGTAGAAAGTAGGGGGGGGGGGGGGGGGGGGGGGAGGTGGAAGGGGAAGGAGGAAGGAGAAGGGAAATGTTTGTAGAAGTTACCTAAAAGTGGAGAATTCGATGTTCATACCGTTCGTTGGGTTGTAAGCTGCCCAAGTGAAATATGTTGCTGTTTCTCCAATTTGTGTGTGGCCTCGCTCGGGCAATGGAAGAGGCCCAGGTCAGAAAGGTCAGTATGGGAAGGGGAGTTAAAGTACTTAGCAACCAGGAGATCCAGTAGGCCATGACGGATTGAGCACGTGTTCAGCAAAGCGGTCGCTGAGTCTACGTTTGGTCTTGCCGATGTACAAGAGCCTACATCAGGAACACTGGATGCAGTAGATGAGGTTAGAGGAGGTGCATGTGAACCCCTTTCTCACCTGGAAGGACTGGATGGAGTCGAGGGATGAAGAATAAGGATGGGTGTTGCATCTCCTTCGGTTACAGAAGAAAGTACCTGGGGAGGGGGTGGGAAGGGATGAGTGAGCCAAGGAGTTACGGAGGGAGGAATCTGCAAAAGGCATAGAGAAGTTGATGTAGGAAGATTAGTGGTGGGATCATGTTGGATCTGATGGAAATGTTGGAGGTTGATGTCTTGGAGCTGGGGTGAAAGGTGAGGACCTGGGGAACTCTATCCTTGTTTAATCTGGAGGGAGATGGAGCAAGAGCAGATCTCCGGGACACAAGAGGCTCAGATGAGGGATCCATCTATAATCAATTATTACCATTGATTCAAGATGTGCGCAGCCTGCAGCAGCCCTCTTGCTTAGTTGCCCGGTCCAGTCATTATTCCCCGTATGCAGAGAGAAAAAGTACAGTTTTTGTACTTTTACCAATTGACACTGACCTTGAGCACACGAGGCCAGAGTAGCATTTGGTATCATTCTGATTATTCTCCCTGTGGGGTAAACACCAGAAATTCTTGCTTGTCCCGTGGCAGCACAGCAAAGAAAATGACTGCTACATGGAGAAAATATCTAAAGTACAGAAAACTGAAGCTTAAACACTATTTATCATGGTACTGTTCAGTCATAAATTTCAGCTTAAGCTGGTTGTTTCATATGTTTACTTGTTTGTCATTTAAAAAATGCAAAGTAAGATAATTTCTTCTTTCAAAACACGCTTTGTATCTGGTATAATGAACACTTTATCCTAAAAGAGATACATAGAAAAACAGTAATATGATACCTTGCTCTAAACAGTTTGACGTATTTTCAAAGCTGGTTAGAGTCAGGACTTAACTAATTGGGTGATTCATTTCAATGTAGCTATTAAATTACAGCTCCAGTTTTTTTTTGTTGAAAGTTCTTAAAATGGGAAACATTTAAATTCTGGGCACGTTTAGTTCTACGTATACTAATGATTACCAAAGCTTTAAATGGGGTATTTTAGACTTTGCCCAGTTGTTTAACGGTATCTTGAAAACATTTTTTCTTTCCAACATTTTAAGGACCAAAGTAATGAGGAGAAGCACGCAAATGGAATTATAGTAAGTTTGTAAACCAGTCTGATACTTTATTACTCTTTTTCTTTTATAGTTGGGTATACACTACAAGGAATAAATTGTGACATGCAATGCAGTTTAAAGGAAATATCTCCGTATAATTTTCTGGATGTTTGATTACTGATTTACTGCTATTTACTTTTTCCTCTGGTTGCCTCTGTCTCTCATATGTCTTCTCTAGCTTGGCATCTACAGTGATTTGTAAATGGCAAGACAATTAATGTTCCTGCCATAACATAATTGTACAGATCTATTCATGACAGATTTGAAATTGTGCCTTTAAATTAAAATTGTATAGTGTTGCTGCATTATATTGCTTCTCAGGTTTTTGGATTACAGTAATAATGCAGGCTTTCATTTTGAGATCCCTTGCCAAGGTTTAGCTTGACCTTAATCAGTTGCTGGACTGCAGTTTGCAACCAAACAGGAAATATCTGGTGCGTAAGCTTATGTAAATGCTGGGTTATGGAACTCTCAGTCTGATCTTTTTGAAAATCAGTAATGCTGGGTTTCTGGCATTTTTAATTCTCTATCCAGCTCCTGGACTTTCTTTAATATTTGCTTTATACTTGCTTGGCATTCATTTGCCTGGTTGTAGAATTAGATGCTGTTTAACTCATTAAACCCTGCTACGGTTTAAGTGTGCTGCTTGCTGGTATTTTTGTTGAATGTCGTGTAGCATCATGTAGTATACATTGCAACGTGCTGACGATGAATGAATTCACATTTCAATAAGATTCATCTGTGACATATGGTAAGTTTTACATATATGATGTTCATCTAGCTTTCAATTAATGAATGCACCAGTTTCATTTTTCAACATCAGATGTTGAAATGTTAAAGTCAGTTCACTTTATTTAAATGTAGTAAAGAAAATACTTTATGTATTACAAGCAACACTCTTGAAATATTTTACTTCTATTGGCGAATAGTAAAATGAGGATAGCATAAATGTTACCTGTAAGATGTTTTTTTAATAGTTGCAGGTACATCAATTATATAGCATATTTTCTCCTTGATGAAATCCATACTTTTACATATATTTGGGGTTATTCGCCGCTTGGCTGCGAGCCGTTTATTTCACATTGAATTCTTTCTGCAATGGACCATAGTTGTGAAAAATAGACTGCTTTTTAAAAACTCCAAAATTTGAGTATTTATTCACCTTTTAAAATTTGGATATAATGTCACAAATGCGTATTGTTTCAAGATTGTTGCCTGGCTGTTGCTTCATTAATGTTGTAACGTGACATTTTTGAGTACCTATTAAAATGTTGTATATTTTGTGTACTTGAAATTTTGCTGGTACTTCTAGCAACAATCAAACATAAAGTTGATACGTACAAATTTCTACCAATATCTTTAAGGAATTTGTATGCATTCCAAAATTGCTAATGTTCTATGAAGTTGTGTTAAAGTAAACCAGACATGGCATGTATGGGAAACTGCTTTCATAATTGAAACCACTGAACAGCAAAAATAATTCTCAAATATTGCACATCATAAACTACAAGACATGTATTAACATGGGTTTTCAAGCTGCTAAGTGCTCCAATAGCTAACAGGGTTATATAATTGATCACTGTGTTAATTCTTATAGTTTATAATATTTCCTCTTCGTTAGTTTAAATTTCTCCTCACCCTTCCCTTCTCAGGTTTCAGCTGACTTCCATTCTGGATCTGTTTCTGTACCCTGCTGATTTCCATTATAACTGTGGTGATGCAACATTTTTTTACAATTTCTCTTTTTCTGATCTCTCTAGAGTACCATCAATCCAGTGGATGGAATTTTTCTGCCTAATCCTTTGGATTCCGCTGTTATTAGCACTATGCCTACCCAGACTGTATTACCACCAGGTATCTAGTTACTTCCTCCAATTCATTCATATGATTGTAATAGTACTATTATAAGTAAGTAGTCTAATAATGAATGCATTTAGGAAAAACAAGTAAAAATCACAGAAAAAACAAAGTGCTCGAGGAACTCAGTGGATTAGACATCTTTGGAGGGAAAAGGACAGTCAATGTTTTGGTTCTGGACTCTTCTTCACACAGGAGAACTACTTCGAAGTGGGCATAGTTTGAGGAGATTTTGCAGTGGAGCAGTAAAATGGAGACATGAGATTTGTAGATGCTGTTATTTTGAGCAAAAAACAGTGCTGGAGGGACTCGCCATGCACTGTGAATAAATGACCTTGTCAAATCAATAGTGTGGCTATTGCAACGTCCTGTTATCTTTGTATAAGTACCATTCAGTGACTTCAGGCAAAGGAAGATGCATAATTGAAGTAAAAGTTGAGAAGCATCTCTCAAGTAGATAGAATAGTAAAGAAGGTGTATTTTATGCTTGCCTTTATTTGTCATAGCATTAAGTTAGGAAGTCATGTTGCAGCTTTATAAAACTTTGGTAAGACTGCATTTGGAGTATTGTGTGCAGTTCGGGTTGCCCCATTCCATGAAGGATGTTGAGGATTTGGAGAGAGTTCAGAAGTTCTAATCTCTGGATTAGAGGAAATATCCTGGATTAGAGGATATCAGCTATAAGGAGAGTTGAGCAAGCTTAAATTGTTTTGTATGTAATGTTGGAGATTGAGGGGAGACCTGGTAGGAGTTCCTAAAATTATGAGAGGCATTATATAAGGTGAGAGCATTTTCCCAGTGTGGAAATGTCAAAGACAGGTCAGAGAGGGAAAGTTTTAAGGAGATGTGCGGGGCAAGTGGTTTTGCATTGAGAACGATGGGTGCCTGACCGAGCTGCCAGTGATGGCAGCGGAGCAGATATAATAGTGGCATTTAAGAGGCTTTTGAATTGAATTTGTGCATAAATATCTGGGGAATGGAAGGATGTGTTCATGTGGCGTTATGTTCGGTGCAGACATGTGGGCCATAGGGCTTGTTTTTGTGCTGTGCTGTACCATGTTAAGACTATGTTCTATGCACTCGGGGATCATGTGCCCCTCTGTTGGCAGTAAAAATAACAACTACTGTCTGGTTCACCATTTACATTAAAGATAGAAAATAAATTTGTAATAGGAAAAATCTGGCATTTTACATCCAGCAATATAATTTTCGCAATGGTTATCTCCCCCTCATCTGTACCTGATGTATGAATGGACCCACCCACATTAACTTGAACTGTCTCCTCTGTTTATGTATTGACATTTTAACATTGCATTTCCTTGTCAGACCAAAGCTCAGTTTCTTGTTCTATTCACCCAGATTCCTGGAGTCATTTTGCTATTCCTTGGTCATCGTTGACTCGTTGAGGCCCAATCTAATTATATATCTCTAAGAGCAGCAATTTGTCTTGTGGTAATTAGTCCAAGTGAAAGTTATTGCATATGAAGCTTTATTTAAGTGCTGAAATTGGGACTGAGAACCCTGCTGCATCAGTATTGAAACTTGAAATATTGTGCATACTTCCGGTCACCACACACTAGAAAGGATGTGGTCGAGCTAGATCAGCATCTCAGTCGGCATGGACGAGTTGGGCCAAGGGGCATGTTTCTATGCTGTGCAATTCTTCGGTGCTAATGGCTGGAAAATTAAGCAAAATTTGCCTTGGTTGTTTCAGGATGATACTGTAGTGCAGTGATTATGTTAATGAACTTGTAAGCTAGAGACTAAGACTAATCTTGAAAGATGAATTTGGATCTCCCCATGTTGGCTCGAGGAAGTTAAATTCACTTGAATAGAATCTGAAAATAATAATCGAGCATTATTGGGCTAAACTACAAATCCATTTAGTTTATTAGTGTTCTTTGGGGAAGTAAATCTATCATGTTTTCTAGAGTTTTGCTGTTCAAGGAGGCAGCTCACTGCTTAGATCTGATCAAAAGCATTAGAACAGATAAATATATGTTGGGTCTTACCAGTGTTGCTATGTGAGAGTTAAGAAAAAAAAAGGTCCTTCTATGGCAGTAAAAACATTTGCAGTGGATTTCCTTTGCTGGGCAATAAATAGCATTTGCTATTGGTTAAGAGGTTTTTAAGAAGGAACTGCAGATGCAGGAAAATCGAAGGTAGACAAAAGTGCTGGAGAAACTCAGCGGGTGCAGCAGCATCTATGGAGTGAAGGAAATAGGCAACGTTTCGGGCCGAAACCCTTCTTCAGACTGATGTAGGGTTGGGGGGGGGGGGGGGTGCGGAGAAGAAAGGAGAAGGAAGAGGAGGAGCCCGAGGGCTGAGGGAGAGCTGAGAAGAGGAGGAGACAGCAAGGGCTACCGGAAATTGGAGAAATCAATGTTTATGCCGCTAGGGTACAAACTGCCCAAGCAGAATATGAGGTGCTGCTGCTTCAATTTCCGGTGGTGCTCACTCTGGCCATGGAGGAGGCCCAGGACAGAAAGGTCGGATTCGGGAATGGGAGGGGGAGTTGAAGTGCAGAGCCACAGGGAGATCAGGTTGGTTAATGCGGACCGAGCGGAGGTGTTCGGCGAAACGATCGCCAAGCCTACGCTTGGTCTCACCGATGTAGATCAGCTGACATCTAGAGCAGCGGATGCAATAGATGAGGTTGGAGGAGATGCAGGTGAACCTCTGTCGCACCTGGAACGACTGCTTGGGTCCTTGAATGGAGTCGAGGGGGGAGGTGAAGTGACAAGTGTAGCATGTCTTGCGGTTGCAAGGGAAAGTGCCCGGGGAGGGGGTGGTGTGGGTGGGAAGGGAAGAATTGACCAGGGAGTTACGGAGGGAGCGGTCTTTGCGGAAAGCAGACAGAGGGGGAGATGGGAAGATGTGGCGAGTGGTGGGGTCGCGTTGGATGTGGCGAAAATGACGGACTATTTGTTGTATGTGACGGCTAGTGGGGCGAAAGGTGAGGACTAGGAGGACTCTGCCATTGATACGGTTGGGGATGGGAAGAGAGAGCAGTGTTATGGGGTATGGAAGAGACCCTGGTGAGAACCCCCGTTCCCTGAAGAATGAGGACATTTCCGATGCCCTGGTGTGGAACACCTCATCCTGGGAGCAGATGCGGTGTAGAAGGAGGAATTGGGAGTAGGATGGAGTTCTTACTGGAAGCAGGGTGGGAAGAAGTGTAGAAGAGTTCATTGTCACATGTATATAAAGAAATATAATGGAAACAGAGTATAAGAAATTGCGGCGCAGTTGGTAGAACTGCTACTCCACAGCACCGGGGACCCGGGTTCCATCCTGAGCTCGGGCGCTGTCTGTGTGGTGTTTGCACATTCTCCCTGTGATCATGTGGGTTTCCTCCGGGACCTCCCTAAGCTGTGTGGGTTTGTAGGTTAATTGGCCTGTGTAAATTTGGCACTATTGTGTCGGGACTGGATGAGAAAGTGGGAGAACATGGAATTGGTCATGGACTCAGTGTGCCGGAAGGCCTGTTTCCATGCTGTGTCTTTAAACTCTAAACTAAAGGTTCAAAATTGGATATTGAAGGAAATCCGTAAATTAATTTCCATTGCAAAGAAAACAAACTGGCTAACTTACACTAAGGATATATTGAGGTACAATATTGTAGACATTACTGAATGGCAGCTTGTTAATGGAAGGGTTGGACAAATGGATTGTTTTCATGGAGGTTGAGGCTGGATCTGACAGAATTGTATAAAATATGAGGCACAGATAATGGTATTATGTTGTCTTTTACTTGGGTCAAAATTATACAGCAAGGGTTTAAGATGAGACAGGCAAATTTTAAAGAGGTTAACGGCCCAATTTTTTTGTTTTTAACATCAGATCAGATTCAGATTCAATCTTTATTGTCATTGTGCAGTGTACAGTACAGAGACAACGAAATGCAGTTAGCATTTCACCCAGAAGAGCGAACATAGAATAATGGAACAGTAAAATATATATATACATATGGTAGGTTTTTGTGTTGAATTATTCTATGTTCTTGAGGGGTGTTCAGGCTTTTTTCTTTTGGTAATGGAATTGGGATTGTCAGTGTTGGTTTGAAGCAAAGTTCGGAATTTATTGAAAATGTCTAGAAATTGAAGCCACGTGGATTCAAACTTAAAAACAAAAGGGGGAAAATTATACTATTGGGAGTCCCCTAAGAATGACCAAACAATAGGCAGGGTAAGAAGTAGAAACTAGAACCTGCAGATGCTGGTTTATAACAAAGGTAGACACAAAGTGCTGGAGTAACTCAGCGGGTCAGGCAGAATCTCTGGGAAAAAAACCGATGGATGACGTTTTAGTACGGGGTGAGGGGGTGGGTTGGTAAAAAGCTGGAGGTGAGAAAAGACCAGGACTAATCAGGGTTGGTCATAAATTTCCTCTGGTGATCCCATTGATGGCTAGGGAAGGTGTGATCTCCAGAGGAAAACAATATGGAGTACCGTGGAACTGGTAAAACTTCTAGGATGGAGGCAGGGGAGAAGGACAGAAATTATGGTGGGGTCTTCAAATGTATTTTGACTAACATATGTAGAAGATGCAAAATCCCTAGAATACATGAAATGCAGCTTTATCAACTTGAAGCTGTTGACTCTCTCCAGCACCCTCCCACAGATGAAGACGGGTGCATGATTCTTCGGCTTTCCCGTCCCAATGTTAGACAAGTAGAATGGGTATCATTGGGCAAAAATGGTACATTGCTACTGAGACGAAACAAGATAGAATTAGTATAGTTATGGAAAAGGACAAGTATACCAGCTATCAGATGGGGCAGAGTAACTTTTGTTTTTAAAATAAAATTATCAGGAGGCAACTATTTAATTGTAAATCCGCTTCAGACCTAAGAAGAACTACCATTAAAAAAAAATGAAAACAATGCCTTTTACAGACAGAGGGCTAGGGGATTACAAAAGAAAGCGTGGTACCTTTGAGTTCAAAAACAGTGATATTTCTCCTCAAGATAACGGTGTTGCCCCAAAGGTAAATTTACAGTTTCTCCATATATCTGCCCTCACCTCCGTTGTTATGTCATACAGTTATAAGTAAGAGGGAGCATTATTAGCCCTTTCCGTTTTATTTATTGCAGTTTTTAAAATCTGATATGACAACTAGCAGCCCCTGCAGTATTTTATTGTGCGTTGTGGACTTCAGTTAAACCAGCAGGCTGAATGATACAAGGTGTTAATATTTAATTGTCTTTCGTAAAGTTTTGCAATTGAATAAATACGAATAAGTGAAATATAAAATAAACAGAATAACTTCCAGAGAATGCAATTGGTTCTGGTCAATGCAATAGGTAGCAATGTTACAAAATTTTGAGATTTAAAAAATCAAGTCTGTAATTTATCCCATCAGATAAAGCATAAAAATAAGTTTCATTTGACACCTAATTCACTTTCATATCTCAAGTATTTAAAAATCCTCCTTTTCCCATAAGTCCAGAGGAGTTGCAATACTAATTCGTAAAGGAATACCTTTTAAGAACTCTTCAACAATAGTGGATATTGATGGTAGATATATTATATTAGTTGGAGAGTTAAATGGAGAAAAAGTGATTCTTCTTAATGTTTATGGGCCTAATTTTGATAACCCCAAGTTTTTTAATAAAACATTTAATAAAATTCCTGAATTTACACAATATAAATTAATAATTGGAGGAGACTTCAATTGTACATTAGATCCATACTTAGATAGATCATCAAGGCAAAAAAAGTAAAATCTCAATCAAGTGTATTTCTAAATTCATTTATTAATACCACTAATATTAAGGATGTCTGGAGAATAGAAAACCCAACTGGACGGGAATATTCATTTTACTCACCAGTGCACAAAACATACTCAAGAATAGATTATTTTTTAGTTGACTCTACGTTTATCCCATTTATTTATAATTCAAAATACCATAACATTATAATCTCAGATCACGCACCTGTAACATTCATGATTAAATTAAATGGAATGTCCGAGAAACAAGCATATTGGAGATTTAACCCACAAATTTTGAACGAAAGATCATGCCAGGAATATATTATTAAACAGATTCAAATATTTTTTGAGGTAAATGACAACCCTGACACACCTACCTCTCTTATGTGGGAAACGTTTAAAGCGTATGTTCGAGGTACATTAATTTCTGCTCAAGCATTTTATAATAAAGAGAACAGGATTAAGCAACAAACATTGGAAATTGAAATCAAGCAACTAGATATAGAAAATGCGAGAATGCCATCTACTTTAAAACATAATAAAATTGCTGCATTGAAATATAAATTAAATAAAATGTATTCAGAACAAGTAATAAAACTTTATCAAAAAACCAAACAACTACATTTTGAATTTGGAGACAAACCACAAAAATTATTAGCACGTCAGTTACGAAAAATGGAAGGGGAAAAAACAATTCATAAAATTAGAACAGAGACAGAATTATTAAAAATGCCCAAGGACATAAATGATAGATTTCTCCAATACTATCATAACCTTTATTCAACTAAAACCGTAGCACAATCAGAAGGAATAGCAGATTTTTTAATAAAATGTAATTTAAAAGGTTTAGATTCAAACGATAGAGAATTATTAGAAAGGGAGATAACGATAAAGGATATTGAGGAGTCTATTGGCTCTTTAAAAAATGGTAAAGCAGTAGGACCAGATGGTTTAGGTTCAGAATTTTATAAAAAATTTTATGATTTGCTTAGCCCACGTTTACAAAGACTGTATGAGTATATATATACTCAACAGAAACTTCCAGACACTTTAAATGAATCAATAATAACACTTATTAGATAAAGATCTGGAAGACCCGGGATCATACAGAGCAATTGCACTTTTAAATACAGATCAGAAAATTCTAACTAAAATACTAGCGCATAGATTAAGTACAGTGATGAATAAATTAATACACCCTGACCAAACAGGCTTTATTCAGAAACGGTACTCATATTATAATCTAAGAAGATTATTTAATATTATATATTCCAAGAGAATTATTAATGAAGATCTAGCAATAATTTCACTTGACGCTGAAAAAGCATTTGATCAGGTTGAATGGCCTTATTTATTTTCGGTGATGGAAAATATGCAGCTAGGGGAGAAATTCTGTACATGGATAAAACTGTTATATACAAATCCCACGGCTAGAATATTTACAAACCAAAGGTTGTCACCTAAATTTAGCCTATCTAGAGGTTGTAGACAAGGATGCCCATTATCTCCATTATTATTTGCGCTTGCTATTGAGCCACTGGCAGAAAGAGTTAGGGGGCATCCGGAAATACATGGGTATAACACAAAGGACACAGTGAATAAAATTTCTCTATACGCAGATGATGTATTAATTTACATTACAAAACCAGAAATTAGTATTCCAAACTTATTAAAGCTAATAACCCAATTTGGTTCACTTTCAGGATACAGAATAAATTGGAATAAAAGTGAAATTATGCCAATAAGGGAATATAACAAACAGACAATACAACAATTTCCATTTAAAATAGTAAATGAAAAATTTAAATATCTAGGTATTTATGTAACTAAGATATATACATCATTATTTAAAGCAAATTTCCCCCCATTACTGAACAAACTACATAAGAATATTCAATACTGGAAAACACTTCCTATCTCAATGGTAGGCAAAATCAATGCCATAAAAATGATTTTTTTACCGCAAATATTATATCTTTTTCAGACAATTCCGATATATCTGGCAAAAAACTTTTTTTTTAAATTGGACTCTATTGTTAATGATTTTATCTGGGATTATAAGAATCATAGGATAAACAAAAGACACTTGTGTAAATCAAAAATAAATGGAGGCTTGGTTTTACCCAATTTTTTGTTTTATTTCTGGGCAGTTAATATTAAAAATATGAATTTCTGGTTGGAAGAAATAGATCATCAACCAGACTGGTTAAAAATGGAAAAGGAAGATTGTTTACCTTTTGATATCGGTTCGATATTATTTGCTACGTCTAAATTAAACAAAAAAATTTATAGGGAAAACCCTATAATATTTAGTGCTATACGAATTTGGAAACAATTAAAAAAGACATTAAAATTAGATAATTTATCACTTTTTCTTCCAATTGTGAATAATCCTTTGTTTAAGCCTTCATGGTTGGACGGGGGTTTTACACAATGGAAGAATTATGGAATTAAAAATATGGGACAACTTTACAAGGAAGGCACTTTTCTGACATTTCAGGAATTGCAACAGACTTATGGACTTAGAGGAAATGATTATTTCAGATATCTTCAATTTAGAGATTATGTAAAATTGAACTCCCAAAATTTTCGAATTAGAAATTCAGAAATTCTTGATGAATGTTGGAACAAACATCCTAATACAGAAAAATTAATATCTTATATATATAATATCTTATTAGACAGTGACATTCCTTCGACGGACTTACACAGACAAACATGGGAAAAAGAATTAAATCAAGTAATAACGAAGGATACTTGGGAAGAAAGTTTGCAACACATACATCAGTGTTCACTAAACGCCAGACATTCTCTAATACAATTTAAAGTAATACATAGGTTACATTATTCAAAAGTATTTAAAAAGTTATGGCCATTTTCATACTCGGAAATGAGCATCTTGTTCCCTATTGATTTTCTATGGACATAACAAAAAAGTTGTGATCGTGAACAGTCAAAAGCCCATAACTTTCTTAAAAATTAAGAGAACTGAATGAAATTTTCAGTTATCATAGATTGAAGCATTCTGAAACAAATATAAAATAATCTTACTTGGATGACCTGAAATTAAAGCATATAATTAGTTAGTTACCTAATTGTAGCTAATTTCAGACTTCAATTACTAGATCTAAACATCTATCCATTTCTTAATAAATGATGAACATTTTTAAATAGCCTAAATGTCCAAATAATATTCACAAATAATTCACAATAAAACATGATTTTTAAGTCTCATTTACATTAATTTATAGGCCAAATGGAAGGAATTCAGTGTTCAATTGCTGTAAATAAATGCCCATTTAAATCAGCTTTCCAGTGGGTCTCTGTGGAACGCGCTGGTTTAGAACGTTCACATTGCGGTAGATTTGTGCCCCAAATGCCCAGAAAAATACTGCGCGATATAATGGGCCCAAAATGAGCTACTCGCAATATTAAACTTTGTATAAAGGGATCTTTAGAAGCCCTTTTTAATGTAAAAATATACAACTTACCTTCTGTGGTTTGCTTTATGAGACCCTGCGGTTGCTGGCGGTCGCGGGTTTAGAGATTGATTTTTAAACTACTATAACTATTATTCAAGGCCTTTAAACCTAATAATAGCTTTTGCGACGGGGTCTTCCAGCGATTTTTCGTTAATAATTAACTAGGCTGAACATCTTCGATTTGAACAGCCTAGAGAAAATCGCGTTTTAAACCCGCCCCCTCTAAACGGCGCCAAAATCGCGCACACCCGCAGCGGCAGATTTTCAAAGACGCTTCAGGCAGGCTTTGCAACATACCTACAATAGGTGAATGACTTCTCATTATTCATGATGCCTCGCTGCAGATGGTGTTACATGCTTACAATTTGAGCACTCATGTTGAAAATGACGCATGAATGCTTTTGTATCACAAGCCAAGTGTTACATTTGCTAATTACCGCTATGTTTTAATAGAATAGGAAATATTAACGTGAATCTTTCCAATGCTGATTCAACCATGATAAAATATTGCTTTTTAAGAATTGATCCTGTTGTTTCTAGTATTGAAATGTTGTATTACATTTTGAAATGAAAAAAAAAAACGGGATGTGTTGTAAACATTAAGTACAGTGTATACTGTTGAAGACTTTGGGTTGGTCACAAAAGAACATGCTGTACTTTCTTTTGATTCCAATCTGGAACATTGTATACCACAATGTTTATTGTTCAAGCGGCTCTGTAATCAAGAGTTTACAAGATGCTTTTTTTTTAACAGAGGCTGCCCAGTTATGCAAAGCAGAACAGCGTCCATCAACTTTGGCTGTGGGATCTAATGTTAATGCAATGGGTAATCACCAGACACCAACTCCTAACAGTACAGGTTAGATACATTTTATTTTTTCTCTTTGTTATGCAGACTATGTACTGCTGCTCAGATATAGATTACATCTTAATTTGCTTCATTAAAGTTTGACCTTTCGCAGTGAGTGGAATTAATAATATGTAATACGAAATAGGGAATCGGCATTCATGAGTGAGACTGACACATGGCCAGTTGCTCTTAGGAATCCCTGCCTTATCCTACCCTGCTCCACTCAGGAGATTTAAAGGAGTGAAAGCTGTTCAGCTTTTGCAGCGCTCCAAGAAAATTACTGAAAGCTTTCATTTGACAGGGTTTAGAGAACAGGTTCTTTCTCAGTTTGATACTTGACTGCTATAATAGGAATAAATTGATTGTTACAGTGCCCTCCACAATGTTTTGGATAGAGACCCATCATTTATTTATTTGCCTCTGCATTCCACAATTTGAGATTTGTAACAGAAAAAAAATCACATGTGGTTAAGTGCCCATTGTCAGATTTTAATAAAGGCTATTTTTATACATTTTGGTTTCACCATGTAAAAATTACGGTTGTGTTCATACATATTCCCTCCCATTTCAGGGCACCATAATGTTTGGGACACAGCAATGTCATGTAAATGAAAGTAGTCATGTTTAGTATGTTGTTGCATACCCTTTGCATGCAATGACTGCTTGAAGTCTGTGATTCATGGACATCACCAGTTGCTGGGTGTCTTCTCTGGTGATGCTCTGCCAGGCCTGTATTGCAGCCATCTTTAGCTTATGCCTGTTTTGAGGCTAGTCCCCTTCAGTTCTCTCTTCAGCATATAAAAGGCATGCTCAATTGGGTTCAGATCGGGTGCTTGACTTGGCCACTCAAGAATTGACCATTTTTTAGCTTTGAAAAACTAATTTGTTACTTTAGCAGTATGTTTGGGATCATTGTCTTACTGTAGAATGAACTGCCGGCCAATGAATTTGAGGCATTTGTTTGAACTTGAGCAGTTAGGATGTGTCTATACACTTCAGAATTCATTATGCTATTACCATCAGCAGTTGTATCGTCAATGAAGATAAGTGAGCCAGTACTTTCAGCAGTCATGCATGCCCAGGCCATAACACCCCCATCACCGTGTTTCACAGATGAGGTGATATGCTTTGGATCTTGGGCAGTTCCTTCTCTCCTCCATACTTTGCTCTCGCCATCACTCTGATGTAAGTTAATCTTCGTCTCATCTGTCCACAAGACCTTTTTCCAGAACTGTGGTTGCTCTTTGAGTACTTCTTGGCAAACTGTAACCCGGCTAAACAGTGGTTTGCATCTTGCAGTGTAGCCTCTGTATTTTTGTTCATGAAGTTTTCAGCGGACAGTGGTCATTGACAAATCCACACCTGACTCCTGAAGAGAGTTTCTGATCTGTCGGACAGGTGTTCGGGGGGTTTTCTTTATTATAGAGAGAATTCTTCTGTCATCAGCTATGGAGGTCTTCTTTGGCCTGCCAGTCCCTTTGCGATTAGTAAGCTCACCAGTGCTCTCTTTCTTCTTAATGATGTTCCAAACAGTTGATTTTAGTAAGCCTAAGGTTTGTCTCTAACAGTTTTATTCTTGTTTCTCAGTCTCATCATGGCTTCTTTGGCTTTCATTGGCACAACTTTGGTCCTCGTGTTGATAAACAGCAATAAAAGTTTCCAAATGTGATGGAAAGACTAGGTGCTGAGAGCTCCCTTATACCTGCATTAAGGAGGCAATTAAACACACCTGAGCAATTACAAACACCCGTGCAGCCATATGTCCCAAACATTATGGTGCCCTGAAATGGGGGAACTATGTATAAACACTGCGGTAATTTCTACATGGTGAAACCAAAATGTATAAAAATGGCCTTTATTAAAATCTGACAATGTGCTCTTTAACCACATGTGATTTTTTTTCTCTTAGAAATCTAAAATTGTGGAGTACAGAGGCAAATAAATAAATGACGGGTCTTTGTCCCAAACATTATGGAGGGCACTGTATAGCCTTGGAATCAGATTTAATAGTCCATATTGATGTATTGTTGCTATTTTACATTTAACATATTTATTCCCCAACTGGTTATTTTGTAGATCAAGATAGGGTTAGTATGATAGTCTAATGACTGGAACAGATGTTCATATTTGCAACATCTGCATTTAATCTGCTGGTTTTGAGAATTTCGATCCTATTGTACCTCCCTTTATGGCTTACCAAACGTGGAAATGGAAACTGTTGCTTTTCATTTAGTGGTTGGCAATTTTAGCAAACCGTGTGAATTAGCTTTTGTTTTGTCTGAAAGAACAAAATATTGATATTGGTGTCATTACCGTACTTGAATTCTGGAGATAGTGTTGGCAAAGAGCAAGATAAAAGTCAAATGTTATTAAATATGTCGTCTTGGGAGAGGGAAAAATTAAATGCTTTTGGTTTGAATTTTACGTACTCATGTTGTTAAGAAGCTAATGCGTGTACCTAGGTCTGTGAACTGCATTTTGGAATGGGTTAGGCGGTCTCTTGTTTCCCCTTTGTGTAATAGTTATCTATTTGTTTTTATAATGGCTTTTATTAAAGAACAGTAGAGCATGGGAACAGCCCCTTCAACCCATAATGTTTTGTGCCAAATATGATGCCAAGTTAAACTAATCTCCTCTGCCTGCATATTTCATATTCCTCCATTCCATGCATATTAATGCACCTATCTAAAAGCTTTTTAAACACCACTTTTGTTCCTGCTTCCACCACCACCCCAGGCAGCGCACTCTAGGCACCCACCACTCTCTGAACGTCCCGTTTCCATGCTGTGTGACTCTGACTGTCAATGTGGACCCCATGCATCTTAATTATCTGGACCAGCCTAGCATAAGGGACTTTATCCAATGCCTTACTAAAATCCATGATGACAACATCAATGACTCCATGCTCAAAAAAGTTATTAAAGATATTAAAGACATGACCTGTGACGGACAAAGACCTGCTGACTGTCCCTAAAAAACTAATTCCCAAATGCGAATAAATCCTATTCTAAAAGTTCCCGATCAGTAGGTTCCCTACCACTGACGTGTGTTTTACCCGCCTATAATTTCCTGGATTACCTCTACTTCCCTTCTTAAACAAAGGAACAACATTGGCTCCTCTCCAGTCCTCCAGGACCTTGCCTCTGGCTAGAGTGGATACAAAAATCTTTGTAAAGTCCTCTGCAATCTCCTCTCTTGCCTCTCTCAATAACCTGGGATAGATCGCATCAGGCTCTGGGGATTTATACACCTTGATGCTTTTGAAGAGGCCCAACATCATCTCTTTGTAAAATTTCTTATGTAATCTAAAAAAATCTATGTCGGGTTTAATTCAGTGCAAGTGTTTAATAGAATAGTAGAAATTGTTCGATTGACCTAGGTGTAAGTTGGGTTTGGGACAGAAAAGGTAATGTACTTTTGTTTCTATGGTTGATGAAGTTGTTTGGAAGGTAGGTGAGGACAGGTAGGACTTCCTGGGAGAACCTGCATTATAAAAGTCATGAGCATAAACAAAATATTTACATGATTTTTAAATACAATTATTATTTTTTAATTATATATTTTCCAAAACTGATTATTATCAAAAATAAATAACTTATTTTATGATTCCAATAAGGAAAACAAAAATCACCCGTCACAGTGCAGAAACAAGAAATTGCAGATGCTGGTGTACAAAAAAAGACACCGTGCTGGACTAACTCAGCGGGTCGGGTAGCACCTATGAAGAACAAGGATAGGTGACGTTTCGGGTCAGGAACCTTCTTCACATTCTAGTCTGAGCCTAAAGAAGGGTCCTGACCCGAAATGCCACCCATCCATATTCTCCAGAGATGCTGCTTGACTTGCTGAATTATGCATTTTGGATATTTTTAAACAAATGTGTGCACTGGATGAACAAATGATCTTTATCTATTGTGTGCAAAGATCTATTTGGGGACTGGTGGGGTGGTTGTTTGCTTGTTATTCCTCCAACTTGTAACCTGAAAGAAAATAATTACGTACATGGTGCACACTGCATTCCATTTGGAAAAGAGGACACATGTTTTTGTCAAATTCGCCTTAGCATTCAAGTAAAATAGCTAACTTTAGCTATAGTTGGTAACTGTTACAACAATAAAGGGAAGTAAAGTGCATGTTGCAAAGCAGCTGAATGTTTTAGATTATCCAACAATCAGCATACTATTTTTAACAAAATTGCCTATTTTATGACAAAACACAGTTTTAAAAATAACAGATCTTAACTTGCATCTTTGATATTGGGGAGGGGGAAGAAAACTCCCAGTAACCAATCTCATCCAAAGTACAATTGGGTATTTGTATTGATTAGGAAGTGGGCAGTCAGCACCAACCAGCAGCATCACCTCACCCAGCCACGTAAATCTGTCTCCAAACACCGTGCCAGATTTTTCTTATTCCAGTAGTGAGGATGAATTCTATGATGCCGATGAATTCTACCAGAGCAATTCTTCACCGAAACGTTGCTTGGAGTGAGTATATTAAAAATTACATGAGTATTTTTTAACTATTAAAAAGAGCAATGGCAAATTAAATGTTATCTTCCAAAGTTTTGTTAGCTATATTCAAAATGTTTTTTTCTTTTAAAAATGCTTGGTGTTATTGCCTTCTGTGAAAAATTTTGCAGAAGATTCAACTTTTTACTAACTGTGAAGTGGTGTGTGCTGTTCTGAGACTGGTTTAAGGTTGAAACCTGAGAGAAAATAAAAATCCATTCTGCATTTTCCCTGCTTTTCCCTGTTGGTACCGTTGTTTTTTAATATGAGAAAGCAAGTTCTAGCTTTGGATCCAATCTAGAAGAAACTCACTGAGCTAATTCCTGGAATAATAGGATTACCCTGCCACGAAGAAATTAAGAAAAAAACAAGGTATTTATTCTTTGGAGATTAGAAGAGATTAATCTTATTGAAACATACAAGATCCAAAGGAGATATGAAGGGAAGATGTTGAGATGTTTCCACTAATGGGGAAAGTTTTAAACGAGGCATTTAGTGACATAGTTACATTTAAAATTGATGTGTCAGAATTTGTCTTGCAGTGGGGGGCGTGGAATTCTCAACCCCTGAAGGTTGAGGAAGTCAGAGGAGGTGAATAATTTTATTTAAAGGTCAGGGAATTGAGGTATCTGGAAAACTGGCACAGAAGAGGAGAAGCAGCTAAGAGAAGAACAATTACTATGGCCTCGTTGAATGGTGGGGCAGGCTTCAGGGGCTGGGTGGTCTTCCCCTTGATTTGGCAGGACATGATTAAGGTTTAAATGATAAGATTTCTTCTCAGGACATGGCCTGGTTTTATTCCTGAGACTATTTATCACCCAAGTTCGCAAGTTTGAAATGTGGCCGCCCAACAATGTATTTTTAAAAAACAGGCCAAACAAGAGGTGTGTAGTTAAACCAGGGCGTTTAACTCAACCATTCAGGTACTGCCGTGATCTGAGTTCCCACATGGCAGGAGATGCTTGCACTCCGTAGTAGACGGTAAATCCATCCTGCTAATCTATCAAATGTTCCTTTGTTTGTTTGTGCTGTACGGGCTGTTCATAACCCAAGGAGGACGTGATGGTATTCTTAGGATAACGAGAAGAACATTTCCCCAACAGCCTCTTCCCAAAACTCAGCAGCATAAAACATGTTCAACAAATGCACTTCAGTCTGTCATTTCACTCCGTGTTAAATGAAAGCAGGTAGTCACTAAGCATACGTAGTTTAATGTGGGGAAATGTGAGGCCATCCTACCCTGAAAATATAAATTATCATTCCTTCGCTTTTCTAAATTCTAATTCTGATTTGTGTAATAATTTATCTAACTTTAATCCTTGGAGTATAGGTATCATTCTTGTGAACAAATGTTGCACACCCATATATCCAAGTACAATCCCAAGATCACTTGATGTTGTTCAAGTTTTTATCAATTATAGTTGTAGTGCTAAACGGCGCAGAAGCAGGCCCTTTGGCCTAACTCATGCATGCCAAATAAATTGTTAACATATCATTCCAAACCTTTCCTCCCTAAAAACTTTGTATTATTGAAGTATTACTTCTTTGCACATCTGTCCTTTTTCCAAAGAATTTGATTACTTTCTGCACCACTGTGACATGTTATTGATTGATCTACCTGTACACTCAAGTCTCTTTGGCCCTCTACTGCTTCTGGTGCGTCACCATTTAGCAAGTATTTCTATTCTAAACTTTTTGGGTGCAAAATACCCTGTATATGCTTACCCCAAAACTTATTTGCTAGACTTTTTCCTCTTCTCCTAATCTATTCATACTTTTCTGATTTACACCCAAAAGAGGACAGAACAGAATACTTTATAAAAGAGAAACTTTGACTGCTGGAAACTATTTCTGCTGGATTGATCATTCTAAGACTAAGGAACATGATTTAAACCCCAGAGCTAGGCCCTTCATGAATTAATTTATAGCTTTTATCTGCACCAGTGTCCAATTTTATCTTTCACTGTCATTTACAAGTGGATATATGGCATTTCATTCCATCATCCAAGGCATTTATACATATTGAGTATAAATGCAGCCTCAACCCTGTATTTTGCAGGACATTGTTCGTTACATTCGAGGAAAAAGCCTAGCAAATAAGTTGAGTATTTGAAACAATAGATCTCTCTCTGTCAGCTGTTGTCTATAGCAGTGGTTCACAACCTTTTTTAGTTCATGGCCTCCTTGGGCTCTTTTATGATAGATTTTTCTGAATAATTTTTCTGTGCCCTCCTCCCCGACATTATTAGCGGAAAAAAAGTGGCCCCCTTCATTGAACCTGTGGCCCCCTAAATCCCCAATTTTTTCTGTGGCCCCCCTGAAATTTGCCATGGCCCCAAATCACTGGTCTATAGCATGATAAATTAGGTCCCAAAAACTACAAGCAGATTAATGGATGCATGAAAATACGATCAAAGATGCTCATATGGATGTTCATTCTGGTAAACACAGGTATGTGCTGGATTGTCAATGCCTTGGGTGTGAACGTAAAAACAGAGCGTGCATCTCTGGAGAACATGGATAGACGATGTTTTGGGCCAGAACCATTTTTCTGACTGATTGTGGTAGGGGGAGAAAGCTGGACGAGAGGTGAGGCGGGACAGAGTTTGGCAGGTAAAAGGTGAGGGGGTTTTGGATTGGCAGATGGTTTGACAAAGGCCAGAGATGAAAAGACAAAAAATGTGAGATGAGTTAGTAGAAGCGTAAAACGTGTAGCCCAAGGAATGAACATAGATGAAAGGGGAAAGGGACACATTGGTGTACATCCAGGTTGGTGTTTGTAGGTAGAATTTAATGTTCATGCCATGTGCAGGAAGGAACTGCAGATGCTGGTTTAAACCAAAAATAGACACAAAAAACTGGAGTAACTCAGCGGGTCAGGCAGCATCTCTGGAGAAAATTAATAGGTGACGTTTTGGGTTGAGACCCTTCGCTCGACCTGAAACGTCACCTATTCCTGCTCCAACTTTTTGTCTATCAATACACACCCAGAGAGTTGTGAATCTGTAGAATTCTCTGCCACAGAAGGCAGTGGAGGCCAATTCATTGGATGTTTTCAAGAGAGGGTTAGATGTAGCTCTTAGGGTTAACGGAATCAAGGGATATGGGGAGAAAGCAGGAATGGGGTACTGATATTGGATGATCAGCCATGATCATATTAATTGGCGATGCTGGCACGAAGAGCCGAATGGCCTTCTCCTGCACCTGTTTTTTATGTTTCATACTGTCGGATTGTGAAAATGAGATTCCATTCCTCCAGTTTGCATGTGGCCTCTGGCAATGGATGAAGCCCAGGACAGTAATATCAGTATAGAAATGGGAAGGGGAGTTAAAATGATTCCTAAATCTCCTCCCTCATCACTGCAGGGATAATGTTCTAGAGAGATGCGGCCTGATCAGCTGAGTTGCTCCAGCACTTTGTCGTTTATTCAATTTAGACTCTGTTTTGTAACAGAACACATTGATATACCCTGGAAGGGCTTGTATTTATCTTGTGTTTTAAACATGCATTCATGTTTACTTTGGAATAATTGGGTTATTCCTCCTTATTATGTATCATTGTTAACAGTTCCTTCGGCTCGGGTTCTGTTCATCTCTTCTTCAAGTTTCCCCATCATAACACATGGAGAGAAGGCAGGTACAGGATACTGAGTTGGATGATCAGCCATGATCATATTGAATGGCAGTGCAGGCTCGAAGGGCCGAATGGCCTACTCCTGCACCTATTTTCTATGTTTCTCTGAAAGACCCCCTACCCTTCTTTCCCTGCAAATACCCTTGAATGCCCCACCTCGAATATCCAAATATCCACCTACACCTTGAATGTATTAAACCCTTAAAATTCACATAAATCTAATCTAGAATTTGACGTTTTAATCCCTATAATTTGCCATGATCTGAATCCAGAAATCAAGAAGACTGAGAGTATCTGAATAAGACTGCAGTGTTTCAGGAAAACAGCACACTATCATCTTTAAGTGCAAATTAGATGGTTAATAAATTAAGCAGCTTTGATGAAGGTCACTGAATCCATGTGATTGCAGCAGAGCTAATCGATTCCACAACTGCAGCTTTTGAATAGTTGACCTTTCCGTCCCACCCTCCTGTATTGCCTCTTAATTCTCATCCTGCAGAGTCGGACCACACTTGCCTTGTTATATTTGTACATTTCAAGGTTCAAGACAAGAGAATTGCCAATAAAGGTTTCTCCTGCTGCCTTAATAGTTCTTTAATGATATGAAGATAAATGCATTCACCTTCAGGTTTAAATCGAAACTTCCATATTTGTGCAGCTCAATCACTAACTTTTCTTCTCTATTGGTAGAGACATATTTTGTTTGTATGCAATATTTAAATTATAAAGTGGGGCAATCTTCATTTGTGGACTTTCAACATTATACAAGAATTATTTGCAATTTAATGAATTCCATCTTTCCAGTCATTATCATACAGCACGGAATTGGGCGCTTTAATCCGTTGTGTCTGCAAATCACCATTCACCTAACAAGACTGATTCCACACTAAATCTGCTTAATTCTCCCGCAGCTCGCCCTGCACCCTTTCTGTTTCTATCACTCACCTAACCCTAGATATAATTTATAGGAGCCAATTAACCAACCAATCCCCACATTTTTGGAATTGGGGAGGAAACCAGAGCACCCGGCTAAACCAATATGATCACGCTGAGAACAAATAAACTCCACACAGACAGCAATGGAGGCCAGGATTGAACCTGGGTCATTGAACCTAGGTCATTGGAGCTGTGAGGCAGCAGTTTTATTGCTATGGCGCCGTAAAATCAGCCTATGTTTATGAAAAATCTAGTTTGGTGCCCTATTTTTTCCAGTACGCAAACCACAAGAGTATATTATCACAAAAGAATGTTGCTATGCGAAGGTCATTCAAACATTGTGTCAAACATCACAACTTCAATGATTGTAATTGGTATTCTGGGAAAGCATTATTTTTGTAATAAATTCTAATGAACAAAATTATACCAACCTTAGGTTACACAAACTTTTTTGATAGTGCAATTTTTTTTTCACCAAGAATTTGGAACTAAAGAGTATACAATGCTTAAATTGAGATGTCTAAAATACTTTAAAAAATCAATGTGTAAATGATTATCTGAATTTCTATCGGATTTGTTTTGTTGATCTACAGTTATTATGATTTTTTTAAATTCATGGCAGAAATTAGACATTAATGAACCACTTGACAATTCCTGCTTCCATCCTTGACAATGGTTACTGGAACAACATATGCAGCACCTGTTTCCGTCAGGAGAAATTTGTAATATCTATTTTAAGGTCCTATGCCATATGATTTTGACCAGATCGATTTTGAGCATTCTGTGACTAGGTTCATTGGAGCATGTTGTCCTCAGAGTCCCTACATTCTGCCCAGGAAATACCTCATCAATAAATATGCGCTCATCTATGAGGTGGCTTTTGAAAGCTATAATTTCAGTAAAATATCCACCATTTCCAGCAGATTCGAAATGCACAATCTGATGAATGGTAATTGGGCAAACCTTTACTATTAGGTTTTTGATCTAGTTTTGATGGTCAGTTTCTCAAATATTAAATATGATTGCGGGTATTATCTGCCCCTCTTAAGTCAATGAAATGGTAAAGTGTGGGCAAAGTTAAAACATTAAAATTATAAGCTTAAAATTAAACCTAAAATTTCCAAGTATCATCCTTCGAATCTCCAACAGACCACATTATGGGTGTAGTCCTAAACACATGCACACCAAAACTAACTGTTCAGTACAGTCATCTTCCAAACCATGCAGAAAAATGCTCAATTATATGTTGCGCACTGAAAGCAGGACAAATATAATCCAGCTAATTACCACCCAATCTGTTTTATCAATCAGATATGTCTCATACATATGATTGTGGTAATTGGAGGTCAACCCTGCCACAGGAAATCACCATGGGATTTTTTCTGGGAAGTGTCTTAATCCCAACCAATGCAACGTTGAGTTCTATTAATCTTCTTCTTGCATATGGCACAGCCTAAAGTTGTAGGACAACTTGTTCTATTTGATCTTATTTGATTGTGCACGCCAGGTTGATTGTATTTGTCGAAACAGGGCAGACCATGTGAAGGTTGCAATCTTCCATCCCAGTTCTATTAATTATTTTCCCGCAACCAAAACAGTTCATGCAGTAAGACTTAGACAAATTCAGGCATGGGCTGATGTGGTATTATTTGTGCCACAAGATTACCTAGATGTGAAACAAGAAAGAGCATGCGACAACCTACCCGTATCCTCGGCGGCATTACCATCACTGAGCTCCCACCATGGCCAGAAGCCTGACTGAAATGTGAAAGAGTCAAAGGCCGGGTATTCTGTAGCAAGTAACTAGTATAGCTCTAGCTGTCTGTGGAGTCTGCATGTTTTCTCTGTGACCAAGTGGGTTTTCTCTGTGTGTTCTGGTTGTTTTCCGTATCCCAAAGACATACAGGTTGGTAGATTAACTGGCCTCTATAAATTGCCCCTGGAGTGTAGGGAGTGGATGAAAAAATGAGATAACATAGAACTAGTGTGAACAGGTCGTTGATGGTTATTGCCTAATTGCTAACCCATGTTGTGTCATTAGTAACAGTAATTGTTGATTCCTGTCTTTATGTTCATTTTCATTGTTGGCCTTGCCTTTGTAACCTAAGAAGGATGACAGGATATCTTATTGAAACATATAAGATTATTAAGGGTTTGGACACGCTAGAGGCAGGAATCATGTTCCCGATGTTGGGGGTGTCCAGAACCAGGGACCACAGTTTAAGTATAAGGGGTAAGCCATTTAGAACGGAGATGAGGAAACACTTTTTAACACAGAGAGTTGTGAGTGTGTAATTCTCTGCCTCAGAGGGCGGTGGAGGCCGGTTCTCTGGATACTTTCAAGAGAGAGCTAGATAGGGCTCTTAAAGATAGCGGACTCAAGGGATATGGGGAGAAGGTAGGAACAGGGTACTGATTGTGAATGATCAGCCATGATCACATTGAATGGTGGTGCTGGCTCGCAGGGTCCGAATGGCCTGCTCCTGCACCTATTGTCTATTGAAGGTACTCTCGTGTATGAGGGTAGACAAATCTCCAGGGCCTGATCAGATATATCCGAGGACATTGTGGAAAAGTATTGAGGAAATTACGGGAGCCCTGGTTGAAATTTAAGAGTTGTCTTTAAATACAGGACAGGTGCTGAAAGACTGGAGGGTGGCAACTGTTGCGCCTCTGTTCAAGAAGGACTGCAGGGAAAATGCTGGGAACTATAGGCCAGTGAGAGTAACACCTATGGTCGGAAAGTTACTAGAGAGTATTCTGAGGCTTGGGATATACAGGCAATTAGATGGCCAAGGGCTCATTAGTGATAGTCAGCATAATTTTGTATAATAATAATAATAATATCTTTTATTGTCATTGCACGTCAGTGCAACGAGATTTAGTATGCAACTCCAACCGATGAAAAAGAAAAGTAAAATAAATAAATAAGCTGTGTGTCATGACCATCCGAGGGAGACAGTCCAGGGGGGGGTGGGGGGGCACTCAGCAGGGCCGGTTCAGAGCCGCTATAGCTCTTGGATTAAAGCTGTTTCTGAGTCTGAAGGTACGGGCGTAGAAGGCCTTGTAACGTCTGCCGGAGGGAAGTAGTTCAAACAGTCCGTTACAGGGGTGTGATGAGTCTTTATGGATGCTGACGGCCTTCCTGAGGCACCGTGTATTGTAGATGCCCTCCAAGGCTTGTAGCTCTGTCCCAATGATCCTCTGCGCTCTGTGGACGACGCGCTGAAGAGCTCTCCTCTCCGCCTCCGTGCAGCTGAGATACCACACAGAGATGCCATACGTTAATATGCTCTCTGTGGTGCAGCGGTAGAACGTTGTCAGCAGCTGTTGGGGCAGACCAGTCTTTTTTTTAATGTCCTCAGGAAGAACAGTATGTGGGAGGTTAGGTTGTGTCTCACAAGTCTGAGTTTTTAAGACGTGACCAAAATGGTCGATTAGGGCAGAGCTGTAGATGTGGTATATGTGGACTTCAGCAAAGCACTCAACATTCTTCCTTCAGCATGGAAGGCTATTCTGGAAGGTTAGATTGCGTGGGATCCAAGGAGAGATAGCGGAATGGATAGAAAATTGGCTTCATGGAAGGATGGAGGAAGGATGGAGGGTGATGGAGGAAGGTTGCTTCCATGACTGGAGGCCTGTGACTATGGTGTGCCTCAGTGCTGAGCCCGTTACTGTTTGTCATCTATATCAATGATTTAGATGAGAACCTACAGGGCAAGATTAGCAAGTTTGCTGATGATACAAGAGTGGGTGGTTTTGCAGATAATGAAGATGGTTGTGAAAAATTGCAGCAGGATCTGGATCAATTGGACAGGTGGGTTGAGGAATGGTTGATGGAATTTAATACAGAGAAATGTGAGATGTTGAATTTTGGGAATCCTAACATAGGCAGGACCTATGCAGTGAATGGTATGGCTCTGGGTAGTGTTGTCCAGCAGAAGGATCTAGGAGTGCAGGTGCATGATTCCTTGAAGGTGGAGTTGCAGGTAGATAGGGTGGTCAAAAAGGTTTATGGCACATTGATCTTTATCAGTCGGAGTATTGAGTATAGAAATTCAGAGGTCATGTTCATAGAGTAATACACTGTGGAAAGAGGCCCTTCGGCCCATCTTGCCCACACCGGCCAATAATGTTCCATCTACCCTTGTCCCACTTGCCTGTGCTTGGTCCATAACCCTCCAAACCTGTCCGATCCATGTACTTGTCCAACTGTTTCTTAAACGATGGGATAGTCCCAGCCTCAACTACCTCCTCTGGCAGCTTCTTCCATACACCCACCACCCTCTGTGTGAGAAAGTTACCCCTCGGATTCCTATTAAATCTTTTCCCCTTCACCTTGATCCTATGTTCTCTGTTCCTTGATTCCCCTACTCTGGGTAAAAGAGTGCATCTACCCGATCTATTCCTCTCATGATTTTGTATACCTCTATAAGATCTCGCATCATCCTCCTAAGCTCCATGGAATAGAAACCCAGCCTACTCAACCTCTCCCTAGGCTCACACCCTCTGGTAACATCCTCGTAAGCCATTTAGAACGGGGATGAGGAAAAACATTTTCAACCAGAGAGTTGTGAATCTGTGGAATTCTCTGCCTCAGAAGGCAGTGGAGGCCAATTCTCTGGATGTTTTTAAGAGAGAGTTAGATAGAATATCCGTTCTGGGCACCATGTTATAGGAAAGATATAACATGGTGCCCAGAACTGATATTCTAAATGCGGTCTCACCAACGTCTTGTACAACTGCAACATGACCTCCCAACTTCTTTACTCAATAGTCTGATTGATGAAGGCCGAAGTGCCAAAAGCCTTTTTGACCACCTTATCTAGCTGCGACTCGACCTTCATGGAACCACGCACCTGTACTCCTAGATCCTTTTGCTCCACAACACTACCCAGGGCCCCACCATTTACTATGTAGGTCCTGCCCTTATTCGACATCCCAAAATGCAACACCTCACACTTCTCTGTATTAAATTCCATCAATCATTCCTCCACCCACCTGGCCAATCGATCCAGATCCTGCTGCAATCGTTCACAACCACCTTCACTATCTACAAAACCATTAATTTTTGTATCATCAGCAAACTTGCTAATTTTGCCCTGCATGTTCTCATCCAAATCATTGTAGATGACATACAGTAACGGGCCCAGCACCGATCCATTTAGCACACCACTCGTCACAGGCCTCCATTTTGAGAAGCAACCTTCCACCATCGCCCTCTGCTTCCTTCCAAGGAGCCAATTTGCTATCCATTCAGCTGTCTCCCCTTGGATCCCATGAGATGTAACCTTCCAGAGCAGCCTACCATGCGGCACCTTGTCGAACGCCTTACTAGTCCATGTACACAACATTTACAGCTCTGCCTTCAATCTTTTTGCTCGTCTTCAAAAAAAATCATCAGATTTGTGAGACGGCCCCCCACGTACAAAACCATGCTGACTGTCCCTAATCATCCCTTGCCCATCCAAACGCCTGTATATCCTATCCCTCAGAATACTCTCCAGCAACTTACCAACTACAGATGTTAAGCTTGCCCGCAGCCCTTCTTGAAAAGAGGCACAACATTTGCCACTCTCCAATCCTCTGGCACCTCTCCTGTATTTAAGGACAACATAAATTTCAACCAGGGCTCCCGCAATGTCCTCGGATATATCTGATCAGGCCCCGGAGATTTGTCTACCATCAAACACAACTGTACCTTCAATACTTCCTCGACGGTAACCCTGACTGCTCTCATGACACTTCCAGTGACTGCTTCAATTTCCTCCATCCTACTATCTTTCTCCTCGGTAAATACAGAGGAGAAATACTAATTGAGGACGTTGCCCATCTCCTGTGGCTCCACGCGGAGGTGACCGTTTTTATTTCTGAGAGGTCCCACTCTCTCTCGTTGCCCTTTTTCCCCCTAATGTATTTATAAAATCTTTTGGGATTGTCTTTTATGCTACCCGCCAGGGCTGTCTCCTGGCCCCTTTTTGCCCTTTTGATCTCCTCTTTTAGTTTGCACCTTAGTTCCGAAACTCCTTCAGGGATGCACTTGATCCCAGCTGTCTACCTGTCCCATGCATCCTTCTAGTTTTTGACTAACATCTCAATTTCCCTCGTCAGCCAAGCTTCCTTATGTTTGCCTGCTTTGCCTTTCACTCTAACGGGGATGAACGCATCCTGAGCTCTCTTCAGTACACTTGCATCCCACTTGGCCGATATTCCTTTCCCCTCGAATAACCTGCTCAGTCAACTCGAGCGAGACCTTCTCTCATACACTCAAGGTTGGCCTTACCCCAGTTGAGCATTTGAACACGTGGACCCTCTCCATCCCGATCCATAGCTATCTTAAACCTTATAAGACATTGGTGAGGCTGCATTTACAGTGTTGTGTTCAGTTCTGGGCACCATATTATAGGAAAGATGTTGTCAAGCTGGAAAAGTTACAGAGAAGATTTACGAGGATGTTGCCGGGACTAGAGGATCTGAGCTATAGGGAGAGGTTGAGTAGGCTAGGACTCTATTCCTTAGAGCGTAGGAGGATGAGGGGCGACCTTACAGAGGTGTATAAAATCGTGAGAAGAATAGATCGATAGATGTAGAGTGTCTTGCCCAGAGTAAGTGAATTGAGGACTAGAGGACATAGGTTTAAGGTGAAAGGGAAAAGATTTGATAGGAATCTGAGGGGTAACTTTTTCACAGTGTGTTGGGTGTATGGAACAAGCTGTCAGAGGACGTGGTTGAGGCTGGGACGATCCCAACGTTTAAGAAACAATTGGACAAGTACATGGTAGGACATGTTTGTAGGGACATGGACCAAACACGGGCAGGTGGGACTAGTGTAGCTGGGACATCTTGGCCGATGTGGACAAGTTGGGACGCAGGGTCTGTTTCCACACTATTACTCTACGACTATACTCCTTAAACACGCATTTACCTTCCAGAGGTGCGTGTGTTGAGTCTTTTTCTGGAAACTCCTTGGAGAGATTTACTGTATTACTATAAAAGCAAATTGTTGTTTTGTCATAAAGATGCTTCAGTGACAGGAATGTGGCTTTATGACATCGAACAAGTTTGTATGCAGTAACAATGCACAGTGATGTATTCACAACATACTGTTGTGGTATGTGACGAATTTAATAGTTTGATGATGCATTACGATTCTCAGAAGATATGTCCATGAAAAGAAAGGAGTTATACTGTTGTTTGCTGAGCATGATGATGATGATCCCTTTAATTTGTTCAAGCTAGAATGAATGGAAAAGTAAAAAAGTGAATTTAATTGTTTACAAATGAATAAGATGAAGATGGTTTAACTCAGCAGGAGAGCGTACTTACTTGCCAATGTGTGTAGAAAAACTGTAAGTTTATTAAAACACAAGTTCATTTTATTATGCAACTTATTTTGCAATTTTTAATCATTCTTACACGTCTATAATCTGCATGCAGAATATTTCATCTAGATACTTTTTTTTAAATGCATATTTTAAATGACATTTTGTGTTGCTTTAGTTGCCAGGGGATATGAATATCAAATCTAAATCATATAATTGAGATCATTATTTGCACATTCACGGACATGGCTATAGTAACTTAGCTTTGTCATGCTTATCTTTGTACAACCCAAGATCAATCATTCAGGGTATAAGGTTACATACAAATTGGGACACTGGATTTAATTTCATTAAAGTGTTAAAAGTTTGATCTTCAATTGCATCCTGATTTTCCGCATAACATTTTGTGACCTTTGTTTCTATATATTAATAACTGCTTTCACCAAAAAGGTTTCCTTTTTTTGGACATTGTGCAGATTAGAATTATTATACTGTTAACTTCGGAAACCAGTTGCCATTCATGCCTTGCATAAGGTGTGAGTATTTGGTGTTGCTTTTCATGAATGGTGTTGAGGATGTGGTGAGCACCTGTAGAGAATATGTGCAAATTGATTTATCTTGTTTAAATGCCCATGACAGTCTTGGTTTTGAAATTTAGCAGACTATTTAACCTTTAAATTGGTTTCTTGGCTGACTCCACATCCGTGAGGGTTATTTTCAGCAACATTCACTGGATAATCATCAGCTTTTCTTCCCCTACTTGTTAAAGAGGAACATCTACAATTGTCTTTGCTGAGGTCAAATAAATTAACACTTTCTTTGAACAAAACTTGATTGTCAATTTGGATCCACTTCTCAGAGCAGCATTCACCTAATTTCACTTTACTAAGAAGTAAATAGAATTGTAAATGTTCAACAGAATCTAAAAATGTGTATTAAATGATCGACTCTCGATAATGATTTTGAACATGGTTAATCATTTTAATAATGTAAAATGGAAGTGACATTTTAATTTAGTTTTTCTCATTTGAAGGTTGTTTTTGGTTGCTTTAAGCTCTGAGCAGTATTATTGTCCTTTTCAAGATGTTAAGGAACTTTTTCCCCGATTCTTCTGCAACTGTGACTTTGTGCTCACCAAGAAAATAACTAAAAGCTTTACTCATGAAATTACGTAATCTTGGAGTTTAAGTTTAGAAATCGATATTTACAATGTCACTACATGTAAGTTTTAATCTTACATATAAATATTATAGAGTTTTATTTTGTAGTGCAACATCTCCTGTGATCACACACAGCAGCACAGGCGGAAGTCTAAAGCGCCCAGACACCACAGAATCGCTGAACTCATCTATGTCTAATGGAACAAATGATGCAGGTATGGTTTTGCTAAATCATGGGTATTTCTTAAATTGAAAGGAATTAGAAACTCTTAAAGAAGGTCCCCTAATAATTATCCATTATTTAAATCAGCCGAGTTTCTTCCTTCTTGGAGGTGAAAAAATACTTCCAATCCTTTTGTCAAAAAAATACTATATTATATTTCTTCATATAAGCTTTGTAATAAAGACTAAAGTTCATTGCCTATAACATTGAATAGAGAGATTTCTTCCAGGTCATCATAGGGTGAGTTTTGTTGTGAAGACCCAGACATGCAAATCTTAGATTAATTCCTATGTTTTATTTAAATAAGCAATGGTTATGTTAGCCATAAAGTTTCTGTAAAAAAATAACCATGCTTATGTTCATGATTTTAATTTAATAGTATTTTGTTTCAATCTGCTGAATGTTTGGCAGGCTGTATGTAAATATTCACATAAATACCTTATGGATACGTAATTTTATTATGTATGCATATTTTTAATCTATATTGGTGATGCCAGTTGACAGCTAATAAATGGATCTTATCGCTTTATAGATATTTGTAGATATTAATAGCGTTGAGACTATTTCAAAATCTTTCTTTGCATGTGGGCAAAAGGCTTTGACTGCATTGTAGCTGTTGAATTTTGATCTAGCAATTTACAAAGTTAATTGGAAAGTATGACTAAAATCTTACCAACAGAATACCAGGTTTTTAGAAAGGAAATCTTTGAGCAAAGCCAGATTTTAATTTGTCTTTTAGTCATGCATGTTTAGTAACCATATAAAGTTGAAATATTTCAGTGTAACATTTTATTTGCCATATATGAACATTCTAGGCTTCATTATTCACCAGCTCATCTTGAAATTTCACACAGATCTATGACATATACGGGATATATGATTATTAATTGCTTTATATCATTCCAAGAGCTGTTTGATACGCATGATGAGAGAGATGACGAGGGTGAAGGAGAATCTGTGGAAGAGCACAAGAGCGTCATCATGCATCTCCTATCCCAGGTCCGACTGGGCATGGATCTGACAAAGGTAAGAATGGTGGTCCAATTTGTTGTAAAAGCGGGTAACAATTAATTTTCTGATAAAACTTCTTTGCTTTACCCTGTCTTTTAGGGTAGTTAATCTGTGGAACTCATTGCAACAGGGTGACTGTGTAGACCGTCAGTGGATATTTTTAAGGCAGCGATAGACAAATTCTTGATTAGAACAAGTGTCAAGGGATATGGGGAGAAGGCAGGAAAATGGGGTTAGGAGGCAGCGATCAGCCCTGATTGAATGGCGTAGTAGACTCAGTGGGCCGAAAGGCCTAATTCTACTCCTATAACATTAACTTTTATAAAATTGGGGGGGGAAATCAATGTTTAATCCTTTTCTAATATAATGAATCATCAATTTTATCCTTGTTCATTTAATTAGCAACATGCTGTTTATTAATTTTGATGCATTTTCAGATTCCCTTTTCTTTATTATATACTTTCTTATTTAGTTCCGTTGTTTTGGACACCTAATGCAGTGCCACTATTTTATTATAGTTCTGAAAATAACTGTTTGGAATTTTTGTGCCAGTTAACTTAATACAAAATGATGATCCTCTTGCAGGTGGTACTTCCCACGTTTATTTTGGAAAGGCGGTCTTTGTTAGAAATGTATGCAGACTTCTTTGCACATCCAGATTTATTTGTAAGGTAAATAATTTCCTTGTGTGTTAATCTGGAATTACTGGAAAATCTGTAATCATGCTGCTAATAATGTAACGTAGGATTGATATGTGGATTTAATTTTAAACCATTTTCTTCAGGATTGTTTCTATGTTAATTTCTCATAATCTTTTAATGTTGACATGAGCCTTCATAACAAGAGGAGTTGAGTATAGGAGCAAAGAGGTCCTTCTGCAATTGTTCAGGACTCTAGTGAGACCACACCTGGAGTATTGTGTGCAGTTTTGGTCACCAAATTTGAGAAAGGACATTCTTGTTATTGAGGGAGTGCAACGTTGGTTCACGAGGTTAATTCCTGGGATGGTGGGACTCTCATATGTTGATAGAATGGAGCGGCTGGGCTTGTATACTCTGGAAGGAGTATACTTTTGTATACTTAGAAGGATGAGAGGGGATCTTACTGAAACATATAAGATTATTAAGGAATTGAACACACTAGAGGCAGAAAACATGTTCCCGATGTTGGGGGAATCCAGAACCAGGGGCCACAATTTTGTAGGCCATTTAGAAAAGAGATGAGGAAAAACTTTTTCACACAAAGAGTTGTGAATCTGTGGAATTCTCTGCCTCAGAAGGCAGTGGAGGCCAATTCTCTGGATGCTTTCAAGAGAGAGTTAGATGGAGCTCTTAAAGATAGCAGAGTCAGGGGATATGGTGAGAAAGCAGGAACGGGGTACTGAATGTGGATGATCAGCCATGATCACAGTGAATGGTGGTGCTGGCTCGAAGGGCCGAATGGCCTACTCCTGCACCTATTGTCTATTGTCTAATCTGCATTACATCTTTGTGAAGGTAATACTCGTGAGTTTTTAAGTGATAAAGTTGAAAACTGTCATTAAAAACAGAATCAGATGATTATAAACAATTTTCTCTTGCAATGTACATTATTGCACTTCAGGATGGAAAATAATATAGACATAATGTTAACGTGAGACTAGTTGCAGTAATCTGGATCAAAATAGAAATTGCTGCCGGAACTCAGCAGGTTAAGCAGCATCTGTGGAGGCAAAGGGATAGTCAACATTTAGGGTCAAATGAGCCAAATCAAGACCCTGAATCAGGGCTGAGATTGTATAGGAGGGATAGTTTGTGTAAAGAGATGAGATGCTGCTTGACCCACTGAGTTCTTCCAGCAGTGTTTTATATCATTGCCTGTCTGAGCCCCCCAATCCTTAAATCACCTGCTAATAGGATCAGCTTCTCTCTACTTGTCCTATCTAAATTACGTGCTGCTTCTCTGTCAAAATTAAAGAGGGCATATTGTACGACTATTTACTTTTATGCACAGCAGTGCATTGGTCTGGGAGCTAAAGACAGCATTGTCATTTTTTTCCTACATTGCTCTAGTATGTGTTTGATTCATCTGCAGTTTGAATAAATATACTGAAATACATTTGTTATAAAGTATTGTAGACCAAATTGACCCAAGGGACCGAATGGTGCAGGTCGTCAAATGGTACCTCTCAGCCTTTCATGCTGGTCGCAAAGGATCTGTAGCCAAGAAACCATACAACCCTATTCTTGGAGAGATCTTCAGATGCCATTGGCTAGTGCCTGAGATTGAAACTGAAGAAAATACAGTGAGTTGCTTTTTCTAATAATTGTCTTTTTAACAATTCACTTTGCTCTGTTTTGGTTTGGTGCAATAATAACTTTCTAGTCATTGTTACCTTTTGATTGTTGTGATGTTGATCTGTTTCATCCATAATCAGTGCACCACATTGAATGATAAGGAAGGTAAACTTAATAATGAGAAAATAACACTAACTTGTAAAACTGCTGCACAAAAACTATCAATGGTTCAAATTTGCGTCTACTGTTATTTTCCTTCTCATTTTTATTCCTCATTTCCCTTTCTGTTATTTCTTTTCAATCTTCTTTCTTTTAAGGGCTTGTATCCTTTAGTCATTAATATTCTGTTGCTATTCTTGAAAATCCACGATGTGAAGAAAAAAAACACTCTGCAGCTCCTTCTCCCTTCACAATCTATCAATTTTTTGGATGAGGGGACCGCTTGTGTAATATATTCAAGTTAGGTCATGAAAATAAGCTGAGTGGCAGTGTGGGCTATGAGAATATGGTAGCGAAGTTTCAGAAACAGAGAGGCTGAATTAATGAGCACAGCAGAAGAAATGTAATGTGAAAATGTGAGTATCCATTTTGGTACAAAGAAATAAAAGCAGAGTTTTTAAAATGTTGAGGGGTTAAATTGTATTCTCAGAGATGGATTTACTTGTATCATTCAGCACAGTTACAACAGGCAGTGTTGTAGGCAAACATGTTGATCTTTATTGGAAGAAAATATAAGATCAGGAGTAAAGATGTCAGTTTCCTTGTATGGTGCCCAAATTAGACCATACCTGGAGCATTGTCTACAGATCTCGACTTTGCATAAAGCACCATATACTTGCGATAGCAGAAGTGCTATGAATATTCATCAGATTGATTCCTGGATAAAGAATTTATGCTACCAGGAGAGATGAAGCACCCTGGGCCTATACTCTCTTCATTTTAGAAGAATGAAAGGTGATCTTATTGAAACATACAACAACTAGTTTGATAAGGTAATGCAGAAGTGATTGAAAATCAAAAACCTGTAAATGCTAGAAATTTGAATTAAAAACAAAGTGCTAGACACATTTGACAAGTTTGTGGAAAATGCATTAACTTTTCAGGTTGAATGCCCTTTGTCAGAGTCTGCTGAGTTTCCAGCTATTTCTATTTTTAATGCAGAGATGATGTTTCTCCTGGCTGTGCTGTCTATAAACAAAGGTCATCTCAAGATAAGCTATCAACAATTCACAATAAAGTTTAGAATAATCCTCAACATCTGTGGAAACTATGGCATAGATTGACTGATAGATTATTGGATGCTGAGGGAATCTAAGAGCAGAATGTATTGAATTCCATCCATAACCTCAGAAAGGTTCTGGATTAGCAAGATTTTCATGCTTCAAAATAAAGAGGGCATGGGTTTAAGGTGAGAGGAAGGCGTTTTAAAGGGGTTTTGAGGAGAAAATATTTTACACAGTGAGTAGTTTAATATCTGGAACTCGCTGCTGGAGAAGGTGGTGGAACGATACATTCATTATGTTTAAGAGAAATTTAGACAGGCATTAGAATGACCAAGGCGTAGAAGAATGTTTAAGAAAGAACTGCAGATGCTGGAAAAATCGAAGGTAGACAAAAATGCTGGAGAAACTCAGCGGGTGAGGCAGCATCTATGGTGAGAAGGAATAGGCGACGTTTCGGGCCCAGACCCTTCTTCAGACTGATATCGGCGGGGGGGGAGGGGCGGGAAAAAGAAAGGAAGAGGCGGAGACAGTAGGGTTGTGGGAGAGCCGGGGAGAGGGAGGGGAAGGAGGGAGAAAGCAAGACTATCTGAAATTGGCGAAGTCAATGTTCATACCACTGGGGTGTAAACTACCCAAGTGAAAGATGAGGTGCTGTTCCTCCAATCTGCGCTGGGCCTCACTCTGACAATGGAGGAGGCCCAGGGCAGAAAGGTCGGACTCAGAATGGGAGGGGGAGATGAAGTGCTGAGCCACCGGGAGATCAGGTGGGTTATTGCGAACTCAGCGGAGGTGTTGGTCGAAGCGATTGCCAAGCCTGCGCTTGGTCTCGCCGATGCAGAGAAGTTGACACCTGGAACAGCGGATGCAGTAGATGAGGTTGGAGGAGGCACTGGTGAACCTCTGCCTCATCTGGAAAGACTGCTTGGGTCCGTGGATGGAATCGAGGGGGGAGGTAAAGCGACAAGTGTAGCATTTCCTGCAGTTGCATGGGAAAGTACCCTGGGAGGGTGTGGTTTGGGGGAGAAGGGACGAATTGACCAGGGAGTTACGGAGGGAACGGTCTCTGCGGAAAGCAGAAAGGGGAGGAAATGGGAAGATGTGGCCAGTGGGGGGATCCCATTGGTGGTGGTGAAAATGTCGGAGGATGATATGTTGTATGCGACGGCTGATAGGGTGGAAGGTGAGGACAAGGGGGGACGCGGTCCTTGTTACGAGTAGGGGGATGGGGAGTAAGAGCGGAGCTGCGGGATATTGAGGAGTCCCTGGTGAGAGCCTCATCTATAATAGAGGAGGGGAACCCCCATTCCTTATAGAATTAGGACATCTCCAATGCCCTGGTCTGGAACACCTAATCCTGGGTCCAGACGTGGCATAGACGGAGGAATTGGTAGTAGGGGGATAGAGTCCTTACAGGAAGCAGGGTGGGAAGAAGTGTAGTCCAGTCAGCCATGGTAGTCAGTGGATTTGTCGTAGATGTCGGTCAGCAGGCTGTTAACTGCGATGGGGATGGTGAGATCTAGAAATGGTTTGGAGATGTCGGAAATGGTCCAGGTGAATTTGAGTGCCAGATGGAAATTAGTGGTGAAATGGATGAAGTCAGTGAGTTCTGCATGGGTGCAGGAGGTAGCACCAATGCAGTCATCGATGCAGCGGAGGTAGAGTTCGGGGATAGGGCCATGGTACGCCTCGAACAAGGATTGTTCGACGTACCCTACAAAGAGGCAGGCATAGCTGGGGCCCATGCGCGTGCCCATGGAGCATTGGATTTGAAGGAAATGGGAGGAGTCAAAGGAAAGGTTGTTGAGGGTAAGGACCAGCTCCGCTAGACGGAGGAGAATATTAGTAGATGGAGATTGCTTGGTTCTGCGGACGGGGATGAAACGGAGGACTTTAAGACCCTCCTGGTGGGGGATGGAGGTGTAGAGTAACTGGACATCCATAGTGAAGATGAAGGAATGGAGGCTTGGAAAATGGAAGTCATGAATAAGACGAAGAGAGTGTGAGGTGTCTTGGATATAGGTGGGGAGGGATTTGACCAGGGGGGATAGGGTGGAGTCGAGGTATGTGGAAATAAGTTCGGAGGGACATGAACAAGCAGAAACAATGGGTCTGCCCGGACAATCAGGTTTGTGGATTTTGAGGAGAAGATAAAATCGGGCCGTGCGGGGCTGGGGAACTATGAGGTTGGAGGCTTGGGAGGGCAGGGAGCCGGAAGTGATGAAGCCAGTGATGGTGCTTGAGATAATGGCCTGGTGCTCCTCTGTGGGGTCATGGTTCAAGGATAAGTAGGAGGAGGTGTCTGAGAGTTTGCGCCTGGCCTCAGTCCGGTTGAGGTCAGCGCACCAGACTACCACGGCACCTCCCTTGTCGGCAGGTTTGATCACCCAATCGGGGTTGTTGCAGAGTGAGCAGAGAGCTGTACGTTGAGGGGGCGAGAGGTTATTGTGAGTAAGGGGAGTGGAGAAGTTGAGGCAGTTGATGTCCCACCGGCAGTTTAAAATGAACAGGCCTAAAGAAGGTAGATGGCCATGAGGGGGAGTCCAAGAGGATGGGGTCCATTGGAGACGGGAGAACCGGTCATCACTAGGGGTTGAGGAGTCCTTCCCATGGGGGAAAAAAGCTTGGATGCGGAGGAGAATGTGGGCAAATGCGGGCAAGTGGGATTGGTGTGGATGGGCAATAAGGTTGACATGGACATGATGGGCCAAAGGACCTGTCCTGTAAACTTTTTGTTTTATGTACAGTCAGATTTATTCTTTCTAGTGTTACATGATTCAAATAATGTACAACAGTGTTCATAAATGTATATTTCTGCCTGTGTACATTAGGAACGTTGCATTCTCGGTAAATATTTTCAAATGAACCTTCTTTCACCACAGGAACCTGTTGCGGAAGGGCCAATTCCAGAGGCCAGCCAGAACAGCGTAACCTTTGTGGCAGAACAAGTGTCGCATCACCCTCCAAGTCAGTGTAATCTCAGTAATCGTGTAGAAGATATCTGAATGTGCCATGGAATCTCTTTATTTTTGACCATTTTTCTATCTATTCTAGCGCTTCCTTGTTTGATGGTTTTGTTACCTTTGTTCACTATTTTTGGAAGGTCCACTATTTAGACTTAATGACCCGAGTAAGATAATAGCAGGGGGCACATTGAAACATTTTTAACAATGAGGACAGTGATGAGGGACTTTGGATATGTGAAAAGACAGGTGAAGCTGGAAATGCTTAGTGCAGGGAATGTTAAGATGTTCCATTTTCTAATGTTTTGATTAAACAGAGACATTTGTTTCTGCTTGTAGGAGAGTTGTAAAGTAGAGGACACAAAGTTACAGTGATTGTAAAACAGAGAGTAACAAATAATATTTTTACACACAATGGGTTATTAAGATCCGGATTGTACAGCCTAATCGGGTGATACAGGAGATTCGGTAATAATTTTTCAAACAGAATAGGATAAAAAGAATTGAAATGGAAATAATTGAAATGTTTTGAAGGAAAAAAACGTGGGGTGAAACCAGTTGATTGCACTTAATGGAACAAGCTGGAATCGTGAGGTGCGGAACGTATCAATTACAGTAATGTGAGACGAAAGAGAGTGTTTAAATTGGGCAGCATCTTTGGTGAGAGAAAAACTGAGCTAATATTTGGTACATTGGCCTTCATCAGTCAGCGAATTGAGTATGGAAATTGGGACTATGTTATGGTTGTACAAGACATTGGTGAGGCCACATCTGTCCTGTTTTGGTCGCCCTACTATAGGTAAGATTTATTTATTTATTTATTTGTTTATTTGTTCCGAACAAGTAAAGACATAAATAGGAATAAATAACAACAACAAAATCGAAATAGTCAAACATTTGGACATTCCAGGCAATATTTGCAAAGCAATGAAAAGCATAAAGCAAAATTTAAATGTCCAACACTTTTTCTTTACAAGCTCGAAAAGGAGTGAGAAGAAGAATAACTTATTTAATCTCACCCCTTCTCCCTAAACCCTTCTTCCATATTTAATAATTAAGTAATTAATAATAATAATACCCCAGACAATTTTTAGAGATGCATACAAACATATATATACATACAACTGATATACACATACAAGTAATATGTATGAAGTAACCAAAAAACATAAATAAATAATAAACAAAATAATAAACAAACATTAACCCCTGTTTGTCAACCATCTCCTTCATCCCTGTACCTTGTGAAAAAAAGTTTTTTGTATGTCATTTTGAACTGGTTCATGTTTGGACATTGCTTTAACTCCACATTCAAACTGTTCCACAATCCTACTCCACAGACCGAAATACAAAAAGCTTTTCTGGTCATGCGGACTCTTTGTACCTTAAAATTAAATATTCTTCTTAAATTATAACCCCCCACTCGCTCATTGAATAATTTTTGTATATTTCCAGGTAAGTTTTTATTTTTGGCCCTAAACATTATCTGTGCTGTTTTAAATGCAACCAAATCTGCTAATTTTAATAATTTTGACTGTAAGAATAATGGATTAGTGTGATCCAGATACCTGACATTGTGAATAATACGTATTGCTCTTTTTTGCAGAATAGTTAATGAATGTAGCGAACTTTTATAGTTATTGCCCCAGACTTCTGCACAATAATTTAAATAGGGTAAGATTAGTGAACAGTAGAGAATGCAGAGTGATTTGTGATCCAGAACCTGCTTAACTTTGTGTAATACAGAAATGCTTTTTGACAGTTTGGATTGTACATGTTTAATATGTGATTTCCAGCTGATTCTAACATCCATTATAACCCCAATAAATTTATTTTCATGAACTCGTTCAATTTCAACCCCTTTTATCTTTATATTTGCTTGTGTATTTGTTCTGCAATTACCAAATAACATTATTTTGGTTTTGCTCAAGTTTAATGATATTTTGTTCCTGTCAAACCATGTTTTCAGTTTGCCCATTTCTTTTGTTATTTTATCCAGTAGTTGTTTTAAATTCTCCCCAGAACAAAAAATATTTGTGTCGTCTGCAAACAAGACCAGCCTCAAGGCATTGGACACATTACAAATGTCGTTTATATACATGGTGAATAGTTTTGGACCCAACACTGACCCCTGGGGCACACCACAAGCAATGTCCAAGCATGTAGAACTGTAGCTGCCCAGCTTCACAAACTGTTGCCTGTTACTTAAATAGCTTTTTATCCAATCCAGTACTAGACCTCTGATGCCATACCTTTCTAATTTTTTAAATAAAATATCATGATTGATCGTATCAAATGCTTTCTTTATATCAATAAATATCCCAGCTGCATATAGTTTATTGTCAATAGCGTTTGTGATATCTTCAATTGATTCTATTATTGCAAGTGATGTTGATCTGTTTGATCTAAATCCATATTGACTTTCAGTGATTAGTTTATGCTTTTCTACAAATATGTCTAGTCTATTGTTGAACATTTTTTCTAGTATTTTGGATGGCAGTAAGCTATTTCGATTTCTATTAAGCTGCTCTAGAAGGTTAAATCCCTTGCGGTCCAGGGAGAGCTAGCCGACTGGATAGAGAATTGGCTTCATGGAATGAAACAGCGGGTACTCATGGAAGGTTTTTGTTTGGACTGGAAGTCTGTGACTAGTGGGATGCCTCAATGATCGGTACAGGGCTCATTGCTAGTTATGATTTATATCAACAATCTGGATGGGAATGTACAAGGTATGATTACTAAGTTTGCAGATGGCACTAAAGTGGTTGGTATCATAGATGGTGTAAATGGTTATTGAAAATTACAGCTCGATATGATCAGCTGGGCAGGTGGGCTGAGGAATGGTTAACAGAGTTTAATGCAGATAAGTGAGAGGAATCAAACCAGAGCAGGACCTTCACAATGAATGGCAGGGCTCTGGGGAGTGTTGTAGAACAGAGGGAGCTCAGTACACTGATACATAGTGCCCTGAAAATGGCATCCTAGTTAGATATGGTGGTCGATACATTGGCCTACATCAGTCAGGATATTGAGTATAGAAATTGGGATGTTATATTACAGTTATACAAGACATTGGTGAGGCCACATATGTAGTATTGTGTTTAGTTTAGGTCACCCTGCTATAGGATGTTATTAAGCTGGAAAAGGTTCAGAGAAGGAGATTGCCAGGACTTGAGGACCTGAGCTATAGGGAGAGGTTAAGCAGGCTAATAATGTATTCCTTGGAGTGTAGGAGGCTGAGAGATGATCTTGCAGAGGTGTATAAGATCATGAGGGAAATGGATAGGGTGAATGCACAGTTGTTTACCCAGGTTAGGGTAATCAAGAACAAAAGTACATTAATGAGAATCTGAGGGGCAACGTTTTCCAATGAGCTCCCAGAGGAAACAGTTGAGGCAATGATGACAACATTTAAAAGACATTTGGATAGGTAAATGGTAGGCATGGGCACAGGCTGACGGACCTGTTTTCATGCCGTATGACTGAAGAGTATCACGTGATTACATGACTGATCATAGAAACATAGAAATTAGGTGCAGGAGTAGGCCATTCGGCCCTTCGAGCCTGCACCGCCATTCAATATGATCATGGCTGATCATCCAACTCAGTATCCCGTACCTGCCTTCTCTCCATACCCTCTGATCCCCTTAGCCACAAGGGCCACATCTAACTCCCTCTTAAATATAGCCAATGAACTGGCCTCGACTATCCTCTGTGGCAGGGAGTTCCAGAGATTCACCACTCTCTGTGTGAAAAAAGTTCTTCTCATCTCGGTTTTAAAGGATTTCCCCCTTATCCTTAAGCTGTGACCCCTTGTCCTGGACTTCCCCAACATCGGGAGCAATCTTCCTGCATCTAGCCTGTCCAACCCCTTAAGAATTTTGTAAGTTTCTATAAGATCCCCTCTCAATCTCCTAAATTCTAGAGAGTATAAACCAAGTCTATCCAGTCTTTCTTCATAAGACAGTCCTGACATCCCAGGAATCAGTCTGGTGAACCTTCTCTGCACTCCCTCTATGGCAATAATGTCCTTCCTCAGATTTGGAGACCAAAACTGTACGCAATACTCCAGGTGTGGTCTCACCAAGACCCTGTACAACTGCAGTAGAACCTCCCTGCTCCTATACTCAAATCCTTTTGCTATGAAAGCTAACATACCATTCGCTTTCTTCACTGCCTGCTGCACCTGCATGCCCACTTTCAATGACTGGTGTACCATGACACCCAGGTCTCGCTGCATCTCCCCTTTTCCTAGTCGGCCACCATTTAGATAATAGTCTGCTTTCCTGTTTTTGCCACCAAAATGGATAACCTCACATTTATCCACATTATACTGCATCTGCCAAACATTTGCCCACTCACCCAGCCTATCCAAGTCACCTTGCAGTCTCCTAGCATCCTCCTCACAGCTAACACTGCCCCCCAGCTTAGTGTCATCCGCAAACTTGGAGATATTGCCTTCAATTCCCTCATCCAGATCATTAATATATATTGTAAATAGCTGGGGTCCCAGCACTGAGCCTTGCGGTACCCCACTAGTCACTGCCTGCCATTGTGAAAAGGACCCGTTTACTCCTACTCTTTGCTTCCTGTTTGCCAGCCAGTTCTCTATCCACATCAATACTGAACCCCCAATGCCGTGTGCTTTAAGTTTGTAAACTAATCTCTTATGTGGGACCTTGTCGAAAGCCTTCTGGAAGTCCAGATACACCACATCCACTGGTTCTCCCCTATCCACGCTACTAGTTACATCCTCGAAAAATTCTATAAGATTCGTCAGACATGATTTACCTTTTGTAAATCCATGCTGACTTTGTCCAATGATTTCACCACTTTCCAAATGTGCTGCTATCCCATCTTTAATAACTGACTCTAGCAGTTTCCCCACTACCGATGTTAGACTAACTGGTCTGTAATTCCCTGTTTTCTCTCTCCCTCCCTTCTTAAAAAGTGGGGTTACGTTTGCTACCCGCCAATCCTCAGGAACTACTCCAGAATCTAAAGAGTTTTGAAAGATTATTACTAATGCATCCACTATTTCTGGAGCTACTTCCTTAAGTACTCTGGGATGCAGCCTATCTGGCCCTGGGGATTTATCAGCCTTTAATCCATTTAATTTACCCAACACCACTTCCCGGCTAACCTGGATTTCACTCAATTCCTCCAACTCCTTTGACCCGCGGTCCCCTGCTATTTCCGGCAGATTATTTATGTCTTCCTTAGTGAAGACGGAACCAAAGTAGTTATTCAATTGGTCCGCCATATCCTTGTTCCCCATGATCAACTCACCCGTTTCTGACTGCAAGGGACCTACATTTGTTTTAACTAATCTCTTTCTTTTCACATATCTATAAAAGCTTTTGCAGTCAGTTTTTATGTTCCCTGCCAGTTTTCTTTCATAATCTATTTTTCCTTTCCTAATTAAGCCCTTTGTCCTCCTCTGCTGGTCTCTGAATTTCTCCCAGTCCTCCGGTATGCTGCTTTTTCTGGCTAATTTGTACGCATCATCCTTCGCTTTGATACTATCCCTGATTTCCCTTGTTATCCACGGATGCACTACCTTCCCTGATTTATTCTTTTGCCAAACTGGGATGAACAATTTTTGTAGTTCATCCATGCAGTCTTTAAATGTCTTCCATTGCATATGCACCGTCAACCCTTTTAGAATTAATTGCCAGTCAATCTTGGCCAATTCACGTCTCATACCCTCAAAGTTACCTTAAGTTCAGAACCATTGTTTCTGAATTAACAATGTCACTCTCCATCCTAATGAAGAACTCAACCATATTATGGTCACTCTTGCCCAAGGGGGCACGTACAACAAGACTGCTAACTAACCCTTCCTCATTACTCAATACCCAGTCTAAAATAGCCTGCTCTCTCGTTGGTTCCTCTACATGTTGATTTAGATAACTATCCCGCATACATTCCAAAAAATCCTCTTCCTCAGCACCCCTGCCAATTTGATTCACCCAATCTATATGTAGATTGAAGTCACCCATTATAACGGTTTTGCCTTTGTCGCACGCATTTCTAATTTCCTGTTTGATACCATCTCCAACTTCACTACTACTGTTAGGTGGCCTGTACACAACACCCACCAGCGTTTTCTGCCCCTTAGTGTTTCGCAGCTCTACCCATACCGATTCCACATCCTGCAAACTAATGTCCTTCCTTTCCATTGCGTTAATCTCCTCTCTAATCAGCAACGCTACCCCACCTCCTTTTCCGTTCTCTCTATCCCTCCTGAATATTGAATATCCCTGGATGTTCAGCTCCCAGCCTTGGTCACCCTGGAGCCATGTCTCCGTGATCCCAACTATATCATAGTCATTAATAGCTATCTGCACATTCAACTCATCCACCTTATTACGAATGCTCCTCGCATTGAGACACAAAGCCTTCAGGCTTGTTTTTACAACACTCTTACCCCTTATACAATTTTGTTGAAAAGTGGCCCTTTTTAATTTTTGCCCTGGATTTTCCGGCCTGCCACTTTTACTTTTCACCTTGCTACCTATTGCTTCTACCCTCATTTTACACCCCTCTGTCTCTACGCTCACACATTTAAGAAACCCTTTCCCTTTAACTCCATCCTCCACTAGCCCATTCGACACCCCACCCCCCTTATTCAGTTTAAAACCACCCGTGTAGCAGTGGCAAACCTGCCTGCCAGAATGCTGGTCCCACACCTGTTAAGATGCAATCCGTCCCTTTTGTACAGTTCCCCCTTACCCCAAAACAGATCCCAGTGATCTAAGAATCTAAATCCCTGCCCCGTGCACCAGTTCTTCAGCCACACGTTCAGGTCCCGTATCTCCCTGTTCCTGCTCTCGCCAGCACGAGGAACTGGAAGCAAACCGGAGATAACAACCCTGGAGGTCCTGCTTTTCAGCATTTTTCCGAGCTCTCTAAAGTCACGCTGCAGAATATTCATCCCCTTCTTTCCGACATCGTTTGTGCCGACATGCACTACCACTTCCGGATGTTCACCTTCGCCCTTGAGGATTTTCTGCACTCTGTCCGTGACATCCTGGATCCTGGCACCAGGAAGGCAGCACACCATCCTCACATCCCGTCTGTTGCCGCAGAAACCCCTGTCCGTACCTCTCACAATGGAGTCTCCTACTACAATGGCGTTGCCTGCCTTAGGCCTTTTTGGTTTTGGCTCAACAGCCCTATTCGCATCACAAGCCAGTCCGCCGCCCAGTGTAAACACCTCTTCTGTCCCGACAGCTTCTAAGTGGGTGAACCTGTTCACAAGAGGTACAACACCCGGGGATGTTGGCATTCCATGCTTCCCTCCCGTTCTCACTGTCTCCCACCTTCTCTCTTCCAGTGCCTTAGGTGTAACAATCGTACTGTAAGACTTGTCAAGGAACGACTCCGTTTCTCGGACGAACCGGAGGTCATCCACTTGCTTCTCCAGTTCCCCAACACGGCCCTTCAGGAGCTCTACCTGGATGCACTTTTCGCATTTGTAGCAGCCAGAGGCACCAGCGGTGTCCTTGACCTCCCACATACTGCAAGCATCACACTGAATCAGCTTGCCTGACATCTCCTTCTTTCGTCTCTCCCTCTGCAGTGTTTTGCGTAGTCTCCTCTCCTCAGCCTCCTCTCCGAAGACTCTCGAGCCAAAGACTCACACTTTGCTCTCGAGCCAAAGACTCACACTTTGCTCTCGAGCCAAAGACTCACACTTTACTCACAGGGCACTTCCCTCACAAGGCCGCTCACTCACTGCCGCTCCCTAAGAGCAGTCTTACTTAAATTGACTGATAAATTGCCTGATTTACCAATTTACAAACCAAATTCCTCAGTTTTCAGCTGTTTTCCCAGCACTGACTCACTTCTCTCCTCCCACTTGGGCTAGAGCCAATCAGTCGTATCTCTTGCTAATCTCCTCCTGCTGTTGTTGTTGCTCCCAAAGCTACAGCAGTTCTGAGATCATGTGAAATTATTGTACTCAAGTGCACTTTCACAAGATTTGTTCTTTTTTTTATGCAAACTAAAAACTAAAAGGGGCAATGCAGTGGCACAAAGATAGAGTTGCGACTATAGACCTGGGTTTGATCCTGACTACAGGTGTATCTGTGAGGAGCTTGTACGTTCTCCCTGTGACTGCATGGGTTTGCTCAGGGTGCTCCGATTTTCTCCCACACTCCAAAGACGCACAGGTTTGTAGGTTAATTGGCATCTGTTAATTGTAAATTGTTCCTAGGGTGTTGAATAATGCTAATGTACGGGATGATCGCAAGTCAACACTGACTCGGTTAGTCAAAGGGCCTGTTTCCATGCTGTATCACTAAAGTCTAAATCTTCTCTGTGAATAGTTTGAGCAAGGTACCGGATTAGCAGTTTGTTGCTTCACCATAACTTTGTAACATGTTGGGCAGTACCAAAATGAATTGTATTCTAAAATTTGTAATGGGGAGTACTGATCCTGTCCATTCTTGGTTGAGGAAACTACATGGGAAGCTGTATGGGAGCAGGAACTAGTTACTTGCAAGGCATTCAAGCATAGACTGAATAGTTTGTGCTTAATGGCCTGCTTTGGTGTTGTAACTTCTTAATTTCTTTCTGTATCTAATGCTTCATTCTACTATTAGAACATTAATTGATTAAAGTTTTCCCCCTTTGTTATAGTTTCTGCATTTTATGCTGAGTGTTTCGCAAAGAAAATCCAGTTCAATGCACACATTTGGACTAAATCTAAGTTTCTTGGAATGTCTATAGGAGTGCATAACATAGGACAAGGTGAGTTTATTTCACAAACGTCCTCCTGCACTAACATTCTATATTTCCATTGCAATAAGCCACTAGCACTACTGCATTTAAGTTTATGTTCTATACATTTTTCTCCCCGCTCCTCTGCTAATGATTTTTGTTAGCGATGCATTGGACAGGAGTCTTACTCCCTTATTTGTTGAACAGTCTGATACACTGGAATCTCTAACAACAATTGATATAACAATTGGGCTGTAGTTTCATTACTGCCATATTTGCAGTGGAGGTAATTATACATGATACCCCTGGAAGACCTCAAGGGCCTTTCTAACCAACAGACCCCAGTCTGTTAGGTTAGACAAGCACACCTCTTCAACCCTCACCCTGAACACCGGCGTTCCACAGGGCTGTGTGCTGAGCCCCCTCCTCTACTCCCTCTTCACCTATGACTGCACACCTGTACATGGTACTAACACCATCATCAAGTATGCAGATGATACAACGGTGATTGGCCTCATCAGCAATAACGATGTCGGCCTACAGGGAGGAGGTCCAGCACTTAGCAGCATGGTGCACTGACAACAACCTGGCCCTTAACTCCAAGAAGACCAAGGAGCTCATTGTAGACTTCAGGAAGTCCAGGGGCGGCACGCACACCCCCATCCACATTAACGGGACGGAGGTGGAACGTGTTTCTAGCTTCAGGTTCCTGGGAGTCAACATCTCCGATGACCTCTCTTGGACCCACAATACCTCAACTCTGATCAAGAAGGCTCACCAGCGTCTCTTCTTCCTGAGGAGACTGAAGAAGGTCCTCAGATCCTGGTGAACTTCTACCGCTGCACCATCCAGAGCATCCTTACCAACTGCATCACAGTATGGTATGGCAACTGCTCTGTCTCCGACCGGAAGGCATTGCAGAGGGTGGTGAAAATTGCCCAACACATCACCGGTTCCTCGCTCCCCTCCATTGAGTCTGTCCAAAGCAAGCATTGTCTGCGGAGGGCGCTCAGCATCGCCAAGGACTGCTCTCACCCCAACCATGGACTGTTTACCCTCCTACCATCCGGGAGGCGCTACAGGTCTCTCCGTTGCCGAACCAGCAGGTCCAGGAACAGCTTCTTCCCAGCGGCTGTCACTCTACTCAACAACGTACCTCGGTGACTGCCAATCACCCCCCCCCCCCCCCCCCCCCGGACACTTATTATTATTTATTCAAATCATTTGCTATGTCGCTCTTCCAGGGAGATGTTAAATGCATTTCGTTGTCTCTGTACTGTACACTGACAATGACAATTAAAATTGAATCTGAATCTGAAGGGCCTGACCCACTTACGCGATGTTTTCGGCGACTTGCCGGCACCCGTCGTAGCCACAGCAGGTCACCGAAAATGTTCAAAATGTCGCGGGGTGACGCCAGTATGGTCGTGAGTAGTGGCCCAGAGTCTGATCTTTTTCTGGTCGCCAATGGATTTTCAACACTTTTAAATTTTTCGGCAACCTGTTGCGACTATGACGGGTGCCAGCAAGTCGCCAAAAAAATTGCGTAAGTGGGACTGGCCCTTCACTCTCTGAAGGAGGCCAATTGTAGAACATTGATAACCAAGGCTGATTTGTAAAAGCTGATGCAGATTTGACACTGACCCTGGATCCAGGTTGGGTTGGGACTCTAATGAGTTTATCCTTGAACTGTTTGGGAAATAGTACTCTTATTTATTTATTCTTAAAAATACAGGATTATTTTTCATTGTAACTTTCACAAATATAACTCAACTTTCTCTCAAATTCAAATTTTTTGAAAAACAAACTGTTTAGTTCCTTTTAACTGGCTAGTTTAAATCGAGCTTACTCTAAATGTCAGAATTTGGACGTTTTTAACTCAATTCATTTTCACCTGGTCGTCATACTTGCCTGATTTATGTTGAACGTTCCTGTTTCACTTTGTACAATTTAATGCCTGCTGGTTTTGCATTTGTTCATTTGAGCATATTACTGTAAAGAGAAGTCAGTGGGGTTAATTTATTTTATATTTATTTATTTTTTAATTATCTGATAATATTTTCCTCACCATGACCACTTACAAATTCTGACTAATTCACCATTTGTCTGTTTCTTGTATTTTGACAGGATGCGTCTCTTTGCTCGATTATGATGAGCATTATATTCTCACTTTTCCAAATGGTTATGGAAGGCAAGTATTGTCCAATACAGTGTCACTTACCATTTCCATATTGTCAATCAGTATGTATTAAGAGAAGCTTATTATTCGAAAGACATGCTAAATATTATGATTCATTTACTTCTCAGGTCAATTCTAACAGTTCCATGGGTGGAACTAGGAGGCGAATGCAGCATAACCTGCGCAAAAACAGGATACAATGCCAGCATTATATTTCATACCAAGCCATTCTATGGAGGCAAAAAACACAGAGTAACTGCAGAAATCTTGTAGGTTTATATTACATATTTTATTGCCATTTTTCATTACCTATACTCTCAATGAAAATACCGATTAATTTATTTTGCTATTTCAGTTCTCCAAATGACAAGAAGTCCTTCACCTCAATTGAAGGGGAGTGGAATGGAGTGATGTATGCTAAATGGAGTACTGGGGTAAGTTTTGTTAACTCTCTCTCTGTGTAAAATGCTGTCTGACATGCCAACAATGCATCCATGCCAACCTTCAAGTACCCAGTTACACTAGTGCTGCACTAATGCCATCTCATTCAACCCTCATTTCGATCAACTGAATCTGCCACCCATATGACTTGGGGATCTGGGAAAAAACTGGCTCACCTGGGGAAGGCCACTAGAAATACATGCAAACTCCACGCTGACAGAACTGGTGGCAAGCAAGTACTGAACCAATTTTGCTGGAGCAAATAACAGTTCTATTATCTGCACCACTGTGCTGCCCTGCTGAGTATCTCCAGCATTGTGTTTTCATTTTTGATACCCAGCTTGCAGGTTTTTTCAAATTTTGATTAATTTTTATACATTTTCAATTCAATTGTGCTATCTTGATGTTTCTCATAAAAACTGAAGATATTGTTCAGTTTGTCAACAATCCTTTGGCTGATTTCACTAGGTAGTTAAGATAACTTAATTATTGTTAGCATTGTTGGAATTCAATGTTATTGAGATGTTAATTATAAATTTGTATAAAGTCATTATAACCTTTTTAAGATACGCCTGCCATATTTAGATGGACACCTGTGGCATCAGGCCGGTCCCATATGAGTGGCAAGTTAAAGTACAAGGAAAGTAGTGCTGGGGGTCTCTATGTGAGGAGATTTTTGAATTGTGCCTGGTATCTGATAGTAAAAGAAAGTATAGTGTGCAATTACACTGTTTTATGATTATAAAATTAACATCTGACAGTAAATGTGGTTATAATGTCTTCATGGCTTAGCTAATATTGACATGCGTTTCTAATGAAGGAGGGCAGCATATTTGTGGATACAAAGAAATTGCCCATTATCAAAAAGAAAGTGAGAAAACTGGAAGATCAAGATGACTTTGAATCTAGAAGGTAATGATCTGTAATCTTTGTATTCCAAATAAATGTGAATTTAAAAGAGATGGAAGGAGTGGGGTGACAATTGTACTTGCTTTCTATAATGATTATTATAAATTTATTGGAGTACACTGAAAGCTCATTGTATTAGATGGCTTCGAGACATCTCAATTTTCACCAATTAAATGCATTTCCCTACATTTACATCAATTTCAAGAGCTCTAGATTTATTTTAAAGTTATGAACACGAGTGCTTTCTGCACCTGTATGCACCTTGTTTTAATGCCTTCAATGCCTAAGTGAAGCATTAGATTTCTCTTAAAGAATAAAAATTACTCAAATGGAAATTGCAGCCTGTATCTTACCCTTTGCTCTATCTATTGTAATTGAGTTTGACTTGATTTATTTTTATATATAGTATTATTTGACGTGATTGGATAGTATGCAAAACAGAGCTGTTCACTGTACCTCAATACACGTGACAATAATAAACCTAAACCTAATTCATATTAGTGGGAGAATAAAATATGGCCATAATGATTAACAATGTGGTATACTGAAATGGAGAAATGACCCTAATTGTTTTCATGTAATGCGTCTAAATATGGCAAGATGAGCAAGAGCTTGCCTGTTGTTTTATTTACATGTGTTCTTGCAACAGAACCGATGGCTGTGGGCACAAAGGGTTTGGTACATGTAACTCAGACCTTGCACACTCACTAAGATTTCGCAAAAATCTACCTGTTTCCATTATCATTTTCTGCTCTTCGCTGCATGTATTCAATTAATTTTAATAATGAGAGTGAATTTCTTAAGAATTTTAGCTTCAAAATCAGTCTTGCCACTTTGTGCTCTCTTTTTAACACCCACTTCTCCAGTGAAAACACTTTGTAAATGGAATAAATATTTGATATCTTTGTAAGGTGTCTATCATGAAATGATTTCTTAGTGTTGATAGCTTGTCAAATAACATCAGGGAAGAATAAGAATTTCATTTGTGGTTTCATACAGACTTTGGAAGGACGTAACACACAACTTAAAAATAAAGGATATTGATGCTGCCACGGAGGCAAAGCACAGACTTGAAGAAAGACAAAGAGCTGAAGCAAGGGAGAGAAAAGAGAATGAAGTTCAATGGGAGACACGGGTATGTTGTTTCTGATTCCATTAAAGACGAGTGTGCAGTTAATATTGTTGGTAAAGGTGGAGACAGTGCAAATGAGAAACACTACAATTTGTTGAGGAAAGAGAAGGTGGAAATTGCAACAGTGGCCTAATTTTTCCATCCTGGGATAATCAGTAGAGGATTGGAAGTTTCAAATGGCACATCCCATTTTAAAAATCTATTTAAATCAGCCAAACTACTGTTAATGGTAGGCAAACGTTTACTCGCAATAATCCAACATTAACTAACATTGGGAAGAACATGGGTTTGCAAATCTAAAAGCAAAATGCTGCCGATTCTCAATCTGAAGAAACAATGCTGTAAATGTTCAGCAGGCCTTGGTAGCATCTTTGGAGAAACATTCCAGGTCCAGAGCTGTTCAACGTTTTAAATTGCAGAGAAAGTGAACAGGGGTGGAAAGAAATTAGAGATGATTTTTGATAGGTTGGAGACTAGGAGAGATTATCTTATGTAATGGGTGATGGTGTTGCTTAAAGAGCATCTCAGAATTACAGCTGGTAAGGGCTGGTGAAAAAGATGTCTGGAGGAGGTATAAACTAGGAGGTGGAAGATGAAATCTTAAATACCGTAAGAACGAGAGGAAATAACTGAAAGAAACAAGACCAGAATGTCTGATGATAATTTGTTGTATCCTGAAGGCTGTATTGTGCCAACTCTGAAAATGATGTACCGGTATAATAAAAATCTTGCATGCAGTAGCGGACTCTGACAATACACGAGCATATAAATTATACACAAATTATCCAACCCAGCAAAATGAAAAAGTCTATTATGATAAAAATAAGCTGGACCTTAACACAAAAAAAACAATTAGAAAATAAATCCATCCTAATCCAAGGTAGCGGTTGTGGGCGATAGTGTTCCTTTGCTGAGGTCAAATTAGGATTGGGCAGGTCAGTTCAAGTGGCTAATAGTTGTAGGATAGTGGCTGCCCCAGAACCTGATGCGGTGAAACTTCAGGCTTCCATACCTCCTGCCCAACGGTCGTGGTAAAATGAGGGTATGGCCCAGATGGTGGGAATTCCTGATACTAGATGCCGCCTTTATGAGGCAGCACCTGTGTAGATGCATTCAGTGATGGGGATGGTCCAGGCTGAGTCCACTGCCCTGCAGCTTCTTGTGTGCCTGTGCATTGGAATTGCCATACCAGGCCATGATGCAACCAGGATGCTTTCTACACTGCAGAGGTTTATTTGAGTATTCAACAACATGCTTCTAAAATTAGAGGAGTTTGCAAGCCTTCATTGTGGTTACATTATCGCCAGCCCATTAACGAAAACTGGCACCTGGTCTCCCGACTTCCCATTACTGAAGTAAATGAGTTCCTTGGTCTTGCTGACGTTGAGCAAGAGGTTGTTGTTACAGCACCACTCGACCAGGTGTTCTCTCTCCTGTACACTATATAGCTTTGCAACTAAATGTATGAGTTCTATTCCAGTCTTTCATTTCCCTAATGTCGAGGTGATGACAACAGTTATAATTAGTGGCACCATAAGATTTCAATTTGTACAATTGTAGTCTGAGAGATATAGCACAAAAATACTCCCTTCAGCCTGTCAAGTCCACGGCAACTGTCAAACATCCATTTATACTAATCCCTAACCATTTTATTCTTCTGACACGCCAATGTCCTTATTCTATCACTAACCTGTGCATTTGGGGCAATATATACATCCCGTTTTTGAGATGTGGGAGACAACTGGAGCACCAGTAAAAACCTACATAATCATAGGGAGAATGTACAAACTCCACACATACAACACAAAAAGGCAGGAACTTGAACCATGAGCTGTGAGGAAGTAGCTATATGAACTGTACCACTCTTATTGTGTGATTTTTTATGTGTTTTTCTAATTATGATGGAAATTACATTTGATCTCTTACCTCCAGGTGTTCCACGAAGATGGAGAATGCTGGATATACGATTATCCACTGCTGAAGAGGTTGGGTGGCAATAAATATTAAGATAATGCTTCAAAAATGACTGAACTGAACACATTTAAAGCCTACAATTGAAAAATACTTTCTTTTGCCTAACAGAAAATTTTGTATCAAGATTCATAATATTTAATAAAACACTATTACTTTGTGGTTACTTAAATGCATTCATTTAAGAAATGCATTGTTTAGATTTCATCCGGTAAATTTAAAGTGGTTCGTTTCTCAGGGAAATTGGACTTCAAAGAGATGTGGTTGAACAATTAACATCCTGCAAGAGTTGTGAAAATGTTCTTCCTTTTTAGTGCTGTACAATGACTTGGAATGTTTGCTCCTGCTCCACATCAGAAATTTATAATTTTTGTTGCAATTCTCCAAGTATACAATTTCATCTGCCAAATTTGTGTAATCTCTGAAAATCTCAAAAACACAGCCCGAGAAATAGATCTTGGATATCTGTACAACCTATTACACTTTAAGTGCACTGTCTGTAATGTCATTTACAGATATAACAAATGTATCACTTTCATGTATTGTGTTTTTAGGTCCTCTGTTTACAAATGTAGGGCTCTCCTAGAATGATTCATTATTGCTTGAACCTCTTTTCATTGATATGTGTACATATATATAGTATATAAATATATATATATATGGAGAATTTCATTAATATGGTGTGTTTATTAGTGAACTGGAATAAATGTTTATAGATAGCAGATATAAAATGAAGCCAATGACTGCTTTCTAATTAAACACACTTTGAGGCCTTCTTATTAATTTCAGTGTTACATTTGATTGAAATCTGTATATAATTTTATTCCAAGAATGAATGATTGCAGCTAGTTTTCATTCTGTTTATTGTAACAACATAATAAACCTTCATAATATACATCTTGCAGTGCTCATCATGAATTTGCATAAGTAAATTTGTACTGCGCTACCTGTACTGTTGAACTGTTAAAGAAAAACTTATTTTTGGGTGTAGGGCAAGGGAAAGTATAATGTGAAAATTAATCTGAAAACTTTGATTTTTAATGTCAACAATTTGAAAATGTAAAATATTTGTTAGCTCATTATTATATATTTGGATCCCTATTTTCTACTTGTTGATATTTTAGCCTCACCGTTTTATGGTTTGGGCAAAATACACTTCACTGGCTAAACCTAGATGGCCAAAATTAATGTTTCTTTGTTAATGTGCAAATACAGATTCTTGACTGTTCTCAGTTTTAAAGAAATGGTTAATTTCACATGTTTCAATTCCAAAAGCTTTAAAGTGCCCTCCTCGAGCTAGAGTAAAGGTTATCTGATCATAGTTATCTCTAACTATCAGCAATTTGTTTAAATTTTAGATTTTGGTGGTCTCTTAAAACCAACTATCACAAAAATTATTACTACAAAGGCAAGATGCTCGGAAAGAGCATCATAAGTTTTACATGCCTTTTAATTTTCAGAATTTTTGACATCTGTATTGCTCTGGAGATATTATATTTAGACTGCAGCAAATGACTTATCACCGCATCCTCAAGAACAACAAGGCAATAATTATTAGCTCGTGGAAGCAAATCCCAAATCTGTATTTCTCTAGTTTCATTAGAACGGTTGAGATCAATTTGTATGTGATTATTCATTTAAAGCAGGAAGAATTAGTAGCATTTGGCGTAATGTACAATTTTTCTTATGCTCCCTCTCCAAGTATGTGGATGTGCTGTCATAATTAGCATCTCAGAATAATTGCTCGGTGGTGTATAAAAGGAAGGCGGGCACCAGCAGAGCAGTAGGTTTGGGAGAGGTCGTGTTTGTGCAAGTGCAGTGTTTTCAAGAGAGTTTAAGGAATCAAGGGATTTGGGGAAAAAGCAGGAACGGGGTACTGATTTTAGATCAGCCATGATCATATTGAATGGCGGTGCTGGCTCGAAGGGCTGAATGGCCTACTCCTGCACCTATTTTTTCATATTTCTATATGTTTGAGGGCAAGTACTGAGCCTTTGGCTCATAAGACTTCAGCATGGAGGCTGAGGGGGGGGGGGGGGGGTGATGGCAAGATAAGGTCAACAATTTGTTTTCAACTTTTGCTTGGTCTTAGTGCAGCAGGGATGGCAGACACTGGTATGCTCCTCCTGCTGGATGTGGGAAGTCAGAGACGTGTGCCACAGTTCTATTAGCTTCAACTTGTGAACCACCCCTGTGCTTATCCATAACAATTTTAAAGTTCTAAATTGCAGTACGGATAGTTTTAATGGTATCAGACAGGAACGTGCAAAAGCTGATTAAAGTAGATTGTTGACAGGCAAAGGAACATCTGGAAAGTGGAATGCTTTTAAGGAGAGGTGCTTTAAGACCTGGAAGGTGGCTAATGCTGTGCTTCTTTTAAGGAGGGCTGCAAAGGAAAACCTGGGATCTATCGACCAGTAAACCTAACATCAATGATAGGAAAGTTACTGTAGAGGATGCTGAGGGATAAGGTGCACTCATCTAGAAAGTGTGTGAATGATTATCTCTCCTGAACTTGAGTTTTAAGAAAATGATGAGGCCAAGGTCATGGATGCTGTCCACATGAACCAGCAAGGCCTTGGGTAACTTTTCCATCCAGTAGGCTTCTCTGGAAGGTTAGATCGCATGGGATATAGGAAGAGGTTTCAGAATTGGTGGAAAGTGTTTTTTGGACTGGAGGCCTGTGACCAGTAGTGTGTCTCAAATGTTTTTAATGTTGCTTTTTAAAACAGCAATGCTGGGTCCCTTGCAGGTTGTCATCTATATTAATTATGAGAATGTGAATATTAATTTTGCTGATGTCATGAAAATAGTGGTCTTGTAGTTATCCAAACTAAAGCTGATCAATTATTGATTAACTCATCGGTAAGGTTGGCCAGTTAAGTTTATAAATGACCATTCATTCCCATTCTACTGAAGTTTTCAGTGATTTGTGAAATAGAATGTAGATTTCTTAGCTCAAACTTTCTAATACTATATTCATATACAGTTTGTGGGAGGAAAAATAAAAATTTTCAAAGAGCGTTTCCAATATGAGTGCCCAGCAGAAGCTTATATTCTCAGTCATGAATAATCAATTGAAGTAAAAAGAAACTGAACAATAAAATCCTAACCTCTGCACTTCTAGATATTGGCCATCTTTCTATGTAACCCACCCTACGATTGCAGGGTTTAATTCTGAGATATCCACACATTCCTTTTGCTGCCACCAATGCTGACCTGACCCAGAATTCTACTAGCAGTTTTTTGCTTAAAACAATCAATAGTTTGTTTATATTAATATCTACACACAATATATTTTATTATGTAAGTGCATGAGAAAACCACACAGATTTTCTGTATCAGTTATTTTTTAGAGAATCGATACTTTGCCAAATTGCTCTTCACAGAAATTCTAACCTTTTTTTCACTAACTAATTGCGCTCCTTGGCATCAGCAAATAGAACCACAATGCAAAACCTAACAGAACTTTCAACTGTCAGATAACAGTGAGCAAAGCAGCTGGTGGAATGAAAATTTGTTTCTGATGAATGTTTAAATTCATAAGGAGCCCCCTTATAAAGTCACAATCCAATATCTCAGATTAAAATGATGAATAAGATTTTCACCACCTCCATCTCCTGCAAAAAATCCCCAGTACAATCTATTTTTCATCTCAGTATTTTAAAATATAAATGATTTTGAATTAAATGTGTGGATTGTATTTATTCTGATTACAGAATCAGAAATTTACAGGAAATTTAAAATGTCCCAACTCTCCACCAAACCTATAAAGCATTAAAACAAACAATACAGGTCCATGACAATTCACTTATAGCTTTTGGGGTGGGAGATTGCAACCTTCACCTGGTTCGCCCTGTTTCGACAAATACAATCAACCCGGCGTGCACAATCAAATAAGATCAAATAGAACAAGGTGTCCTACAACTTTAAGCTGTGCACACCATACGCAAGAAGAAGAAGACTCACAGCTTTAATTAAGGATTAGTTTTTTTTATTCTTTGCACAAATATCAATTTATTTATTAAGAACACCAGTCAATTGGAGATTTAACCATGGCTCAACAAACTAATGATTACCTCTCTTGCAGAACTGGTATGTTCTAAATAGGCAGGTTTGTACATGGAGATTTTGTTTTACCTCCTCACAAAAGAATCCATTGCCAAACTGGTGACATTTTCCCCAAAAAGTGAAGTAATGGCAAACCAAAGTGCAATATAATTTAAATATTTACCGATATTTGTGGCTCAATGAATTCTGATGCAACTACATCATTATTGGATGATCAATAAAAGCACAAATCTTAAAATACACTCTCAGATAGTTATATTAGCACACTTATGGTGGAATGCCTTTTTTTTTAAAGCAGAAGCATTAATCAGGATTTCATTTTACGTGTAAATGCACATTCTTAGCAACACACTATATGTTATTGTGGGTCATTTCCAACTGACGGATGTCATTTCAAAACTTTATGGTAGGGATAAAGCTTTAGATTTGATGTGAAAGCAGAGATGTTGTTAATGGGAATTGCAGTTTTCATCAGCGGAGAGACGGCTACAAAGGAGAGCCAGAGTTCTTCCCCACACGCAGACTGATATTCATATTTGGAGCTATCGGTGACCTGATCCAGTTCGTGTTGCCCAGATCCAATCACCTATGAAACATAAGCAACAAAAAAATAATACAAATACAACAGAATCACAACCATTTCAGCATGAAAGTAAGCCATTCAACCCTTTCAATCCATACTAGCTCTATACAAGAGCAATCCAGCTAGCATTGTTTCCCTGTCAAGAGCCCTGCAATTTTATTCTTTTTCAGATTCTAACTAATGACTGCATAAAAACATTTTCATCCCATCACTGCATTATTTTCCTAATCACCTACATTCTGCAACCCCATCAATCTCAGTATCATCTGCATCTAACCAATCTAAGTTTACAGCCCAAATTATTTATCAATATCACAAACAAAGAACCCAGCATGAATCCTGGTTGAACTCCACTGGTCACAGACCTCCAGCCTGAATATTGTCCTGCTACCACAATCCTGTCTTTTATCAGTAATTTTATGAATCCATAACAATGAAAGATAATAGCAATATGTCTGCAATTTCCATTCTTCCTTCAGCAAATAAAGATAGATATAGATGTGGTAATTTAACTACTCTGTTCAGCTTTTTAAAATCTCATTCTTACTCATTTTAGCCATCAGCCTCTTCAAGATATTACAAACCTCTATCTGATACAAACACTGTTCATTGCTGAGATTCAAATGGCATTATCATCCTTGGTAAATACCAACATAAAGCATTCATTTAGCATCTTGAACATGTCCTGTGAATCAGATCTTTTTGAAAGCAGAGGTCAGAGCTAAGGTGTTTAATGAGTATGTTACATTGATTAGGAGGGGAAAGGGGAAACCCCATTTACTTAAATATAAATAGTTGTTAAATGTCTCCGAACATCAGAGCTCACAGGAGCATTGGGGTTAGGGGCAGAAGGTGCAAGACCTTTTAAGTGCACTGCTAAAATCCCATCCAGCCCATGCTGCAGGTATTCGAGCTGTATTGGACAAGGTAAACCCTCTGCGTCCAGACCAGGGAAGTTCAGGCATGGGGGAAGCAAGCCATCACAATCTACCCATTATTGATTCATGAAAGGTAATTATAATGGCAGAGGTCCAGAATGTCACATAAAATGCTCTTACCACTGATTAGACTAAAACCAAACATGAAATTCATCCTAAATCATTTCATTAACAATTCACATAGAATACTGAAAAAAAAAGACAGCAAGGGACAAGATTTCCATGAATTAAATTTGGGATTCCTCTAATTGTATAGCAGAGAAACCACTAAATTATTAGGAAAGTGGGTTTTAAAAATTTAAGATAATAAAAATTTAAATATGTTTTGCATCTCACACAAAACAATTTCATGGCAGACCTTCTACATATGAGGGAAATATCCAAGAAGTCATTTATTGTTAAGGATAAACCTACTGGGTAGGCTGTACTTACATGAATACTAAGTTTTTTACTCTTCTGCCCCTGGTGCCCTGAGAACCAAACTACCAAATCTGCTTTGGTGAATGATTTAAGGGCTTGAATCTGTTTAAAACATAATAGGTATGGTATTAACATATTTGTTGTATTTTTCTTAATGCGATAATTTTGACAAGACATCAAAAGTACAGAATAAAAAATGCATATTCTTTCTCTCCACTGTATTATAGAAAACAAGGTACCATGCAATACAAGCACGTCCAGTTACAAAATTAAATAATCAGGAGGAAAGTTCCCCACTCATCCTCAGTTTATATAGATTTGTACAAAGCATATCCACATGCTTTATCTATGATGTATATTAGAAGGATGGGCCTTCAAGGCTGTTCTGCCATTTAATAAGATCATGACTGACCATGCTGTAACTTCATTTCTGCATTCCTACCTACTTGTGGTAACCTTTTACCTTGTTGCTTAATAAGTATCTTCTGGTTCAAAGTATTCAAATACTTCACTTGAACCACAATTTCAGGAAAAGATTCAGATTCAGATTCAAGAAGTTTATTGCCATGTCAACAAGTTGATAGGAATGTGTCTTGGTTCGCTCTCAGACAGATACAATACAGTACAATACAACCACTGCATACACCACAATAAATAATACAGACAATACCGTACGAAGGACAATATATACAGGAAGGACAGTACCCAGCAGCGTCATGTTAAGCGTAAGTGCAAGTGCAAAAGAAAGTGCAGAGTGATTAGTGCAAATTCAAATATCTGATGGCTTGGAGGTAGGTTCTGTCTCTGAAGCGAGATGTTTTACTTTTAATGCTTCTATATCTCCTTCCTGATGGGAGGAGATTAAAGAGGTAATGTGCCGGGTGAAAGTGGTCTGCTATGATTTTTTTTGGCCTTTCTGGTGAGTCTTGTTGAGTAAAGTGATGTCACTGAGGGAAGTCTGCTGCAACCGATGATCTTAGAAGCTCGGCGCACTATTCTCTCCAGCCGAATTTTATCCTGCGAGGTTGTGTGACCATACCAGACAAGCATGGAGAATGTGAGTATGCTTTCTATGGTAGACCTATAGAAGTGGGTCATGGCTGGTCGACTGACCCTGAATTTTTTGAGCTGCCGCAGGAAGTAGAGTCGCTGGTGGCACTTACTGATTATGAGACTGGTGTTGAGCTCCCATGATAGGGATTGATGTATGATGGTCCCGAGGAACTTAAAGGAGGTGACCCTCTCAACCACCTCTCCATTGATGAAGAGAGGGAGGAGGGGGGTGGCCTTCTTTCTGAAATCAACAACCAGCTCCTTAGTTTTTGAGATGTTAAGTATGAGACTCTGAACCCTATGCAAGAAAAAAAGTTTCCACACCTCCATATAAATGGTGACACCTTATTTTAAAACAGCAACCTCCAGTTCCAGATTTTCCCACAAGAGGAAACATCTCCAAATCTACCCAGTTAAGTCAACTTCACTAAACTGCAGCAAATACAAGTCTAGCCTATCCAATCTTTCCCACTAAGACAATTCATCCATTTTAAATATTGGTCCGGTAAATCTTCCCTAAACTGCCTCCAATGCATTAATATTCCTCTTTAAAAACAGATTAATACTTTACACAGCACTCCAAATGTGATCTTACCAATGCTCTACAAGGCTGAAGAATAACCTTAGATAGACACAAAAAACTGGAGTAACTCAGCAGGCCAAGCAACATTACTGGAGAAAAGGAATAGGTGACGTTTTGGGCCAAGACCCTTCTTCAGACTGAGAGTCAGAGGAACAGTGGATACAGTAGATGAGGTTGGAGGTTGTACAAGTGAACCTCTACCTTACCTGAAAGGACTATCGGGGTTCCTGGACAGAGTCGAGAGAGGAGGTATAGAGACAGGTGTTGCATCTCCTGCGGTTGCAGGGGAAGGTATCTGGCGGGGGTTGATTTGCCTGGGAAGGGATGAGTTAACCAGGAAGTTACGGAGGGAATGGTCTCTGCGGAAAGGGGTGGAAATGGGAGGATGTGACTAATGGTGGGATCCCGTTGGAGGTAGAAACCTCCTTTCTGTGTTCAACTCCTCTAACATCCTGTTAACTTTACAAATTATTTGCTACACCTGCATACTATAGCCTTCTCTGGACTAAGACACCTAAATTCCTCAGCAATCTCTTCACGTTCTAATCAAAATATATAGGTCCTCATGCTGGTTTTAATACACCACTCCTATTAACATCCAGCATTTCATCCATCTATGTAAGATATATCTCACAATATTCACAAGACTAACCAATTTAGTGAAATACATGTCCAAAATAGCAGCTATTATAAATAAACTAAATGTCATATGGATAAATAAAGGTGAACAAAAAAAAAGTTTTTTTCCTTTTAAGCAGACGATAAAACAAATCACCTAATTCATCCTCCACGACTTAATGGGGTTTTATCCCTGCTTGTTGCCAGTGAATCACAATTGTGGGCTAGTTGTGGATAATATTTGTTTCTACTGCCATTCACTGGTTTATGCAGAGGTGACTCAGGCATGGGGTTCCAATCAACCACTTGTCTAAGTATGTTTTTTGATGATACTAAAATATGCAGCATATACAGAGAGACATTCTAAAACATCTGTGAGTTAAGGAATGGCCTAATGCCAGTACCTTTATTGATAGTGTTGATCTTTGAAACAGAGAGTAACAAATTACACACAGGTATATAAAAGTTGGTGTTTTTATGTCTGTCGCTGTTGGAACATTCTACAGCAGCGTAGCCTTATTTTCACGCAAATTATTCTCTTTCACATTTGCCCATCACAGCCCACTCTTAGTTCTTTTTGCCCTTAACCTACAAGCATGTTTTGTGGGACGAGAGGGGAAATAGGAGCATTTTGAAAGGAAACCTACATGGTCAAGGAAGGAATAAATGCAAACTTTGCACAGACAGCACCTGCACTAAGGATCAGACCCAAGAGGCAAACAGCATTAAATGTTGTACCATCCACCCATGACTAAATTGCATAAATGATCCTATTATCCCTCAGGTAGACACAAAATGCTGGAGTAACTCAGCGGGTCAGGCAGCATCTCTGGAGAGAAAGAATGGGTGACGTTTCGGGTCTAGAAGGGTCTGAAAAAGGGTCTCGACCCGAAGCATTTTGTGTCTACCTTCGATTTAAACCAACATCTGCAGTTCTTTCCTACACTATTGTCCCACAGTATCTGTTTCACTGCAGAAGTAGGTATTCTATACCAATTCTACCCCACTCGGAAACAAATTTATACAAGGTCATTACTGTTCCTAGTTAGATAGGGAATATGCCCAACTAAAAGTACAGCGCATTTTAAAACAGCATTATCTGACTGCAGCATACATGAGTGTGGATTTTGGTTAGGGATAAAAATTAAATTAATTGATTAAATAAAAATAATTAATTAATGTGGGTATGGCAGGATAAGGGATGTTGTAGCTTTTGTAGGAAATGATGAAAAACCATGTGTGCAGCCAAAGAAACATGGGCTCAGAATTAATGTGTTAAGAGTCTGAGATATCTTTTCTCGTGACAGATAAATTGGCCACTGTAAATTTCCCGTAGTATGTAGGCGAGCAGTAGAATCAAGGTGGTTCTGGACAGATAGAATTGAGATTAAAATGGGATCAGTAAAGCGTTAGTGCTTGTAGGTCGGTGTGGACTTGTGGGCTGAAACACCTGATAGCAGGCAGTACGACAATAACTAGATTGTATTAAATAATTTTAAAATGGTTTGGTCTTAAACAAAGATGATAGAATATTCTCACAATCATTGTTCCGATATCTTTAAACTGCAAACATTTAAACGCACTATGTATTAAAGAAAAGAAAATTCACTGCTTAGTTAAATATTGTTGCATTAGCTAGGTTGCATGGAATGTAGCATCCTCCTTTCTTATTTTTACTTAGCTTAATAATACCTCATGGGTAAGCCTGTCAAACAGGTATTGCTGTGTAAAAACTTCATCCCAGTTTCTGTCCACTTCTTCCCCTAGATGTGTGTCTTCACAAAGCTTAAGCTTAATCAATGCAGTTACCTGTTCAAGTAATAAAAATGATTAAATATTTAAAATATATTTATAAAGTAGCAAAAACCTGTCTTCGAGTACAACATTCCCCAAATCAAGTAATCATCAACATAAATGTAGTAGAATAACAACCACAGGTGTACTTTTCCTTTAATAGTTTTAATAATACATTTCATGAATATATGAATTAGTAAAGGTTCAAAGTGGCAGTATTTTAATCAGCTTCCTAAACTCAGTTACATTTACTTAAATGAAACTGAGTTTCAAAGTGCAAAATACAGCTGCTGCCAAAACCATAGTTCAGCTACAAGATGAATTTCTACAAAACAGATTTATAGCAGAAGAAAACTATTCTAACAACGCTCAACAAATTTAGAGCAATGCAGGGAGGTCCACTAAAAAAAAAAGATCAACGTATAACAAATTCACTTTGGAAAGTGGCAACTGAACATATAAACACCACACCCAGATCATAAATTACTGCATTTAAAAAAAGCTTCTTCCTCATGTCACCTCTGGATCTTTTGGTAATCTTGATCCTTCAATTGTCTAAGTCTCTTAAATAACTAATGGAAATAAAATTTCTATTTACCATATCCAAACACCATCATGATTTTGTATATTATTAAATCTCTTTTTCAGTAATGCCATAGAATAATTACCGATGGAAGTCAATTTATTTGGTATTTTCAAAAGGATTCATGCAGCAAAGCAAAATTATTTATTAATGTCATAACGGACTTGGATACAACTTGGTTCAAAGGGTCATTTGCTACCTCAGCGTTGCTTGGTTTTAAAAGGACATTATTAATTGTCCATGTGATACTGGATATCACTCCATAGCTTGTTTTACTTACTAAACAGATCTTAACCAGGCCTTGGGTTTTATGGCTTAAGTACATCTTTAAAAACAGATATATTCACAGACACATATTGGAGGAAGGGTTTAACTATATTGTGATTAGTGGTGTTCTAAATTGTTGGGTAAATTATGTCTTTAACTTGAACTCTTATAATAGATATACAGCAATGGAAACGGGTGCTTCAGCCTACTAAATCTATTCTGCCCGTGCACAAATATTTCTCATTTCATTCCATTCAACAATTGTCCTTTTGTCTATCTGCAAACTTCTGCTGAGGGTTGAAAAAAACGGAATGATTTCCAAAATAAGCTAGGGTCAATTTGTGATTATTTGTTTTCCATAGAAGTGAATATTCACTGCTGTGGTTGCTAACTGGATTTTACCTCCTTTTCTGGAAATATAATAATAATAATAATAATCTTTATTACGGACTCAAGGTCCAGACAAGGGGCAACATTACATTAAAAATGCATTGCATATCAAATATCATAAATACATATAAAATCTTGGTATATCACTTATAAAAACATCATAATTTATATATTTAAAAAAACCCCACAATACATAAGTTAAAAATCCAGTTAAAAAGATGATCAATGTCCTACAACGAGACAACGATACCAGTGTCTCCACAGCTGGGATTCGTAGCGTGTAGTACTAACCCTTATGTTTGACAAGGCCACAATAAGCACATTTTTAGAGTCATTTATCGTGCAAATGAATTTACACATGTGGTGTCTTAGGATAGCTTCTAAGGTACTGACTCCTGCAGCCACAAACATATTACTGGCACTACACCATCTAGGTTGCCTTAGCAGTGTTCTCATGGCATCGTTATATGCCACCTTTAGTCTCTGCATACTTGTCTTTAAATAGTTCGACCACAGGTGCGCAGTGTAGAGTGGTGTGCAGTATGCTCTAAATAGCGACATCTTCACCGCATCTGCACACGCACCAAATTTATGCAAGAGAATATTCGCCTGTACATACAGCATGGGTCGTTGCCTATAAATATCCTCATCATCTGTCATTTGTTCTGTAATAACATGCCCTAGATATTTTATCTTATTACAGACACTAAGATTATTGTCAGACAATTTAAAATCAGGATATTTTAGACATTTATCCTCTTTGGTTCTACAGATCATAACAGCACTCTTACTAGCATTATATTTAATGTCATGTTCCACACCATACACAGAACATATAGTAAGGAGCTGCTGGAGACCAGCGCTAGATGGACTAAAGACCACAAGATCATCTGCATACATAATATGGTTCACTAAAATATTACCAATCACGCACCCAGTGTTACAGGTTTTCAATTGTTTAGACAGATCATCAATATATAGATTAAAAAGGACTGGGGACAAAATTCCCCCTTGTCTAACACCATTGCTAACCCCAAATGGGGCTGAGACCCTATTGCCCCATTTTATTTGCATAGTCTGGTGGGTATACCAGTAGGCCAGAATTCTAACAATGTATTCAGGCACCCCTCTTTGACTCATTTTACCAAACAGCTTTCTGTGATTAACACGGTATATTCACCACCCTGCAGTGAGGTACACTACCAAAATCCTCCAGGTCCATGAAGATTTTTGATGTCTCACAGATGGTCAAATACAAAAACATATTTACTCAATGCTACTGTAAACAAATCACTCTTACAAATATTTAACACTGCGGATGCAAGGACACTTGTTTAGGATAGCTTGTTGTCAAAGGTGTGTGCCTTGCTGATCCACAATGTGTCCACAATTGGTAAAGCAATTCTGCACATGGCAGCATCCTGGATACCTTGAGATAAGCCTGTTCATCCACACCACATCATACATTGATGACAGATTTATAATCCAACCCTTTATGATAGCACGGCAAAATCTGTTCATGATGTTTGTTCGTCAATTTGGGAACAATCACTACAACTTCATTGGGGAGGGAAGGATCAGTAAATAGGGCCAATGTTATGGCATTGTAAATTAGAATAGGGACAAGAGAGCTTTGGATGATGTTGAAGTTTATGGAGGATGGAAGATGAGCAACTGATCTGCAGTACACTCAAATGTCAACATGACATAAGCAAGGATGTGTTTCATCAGCAGGGCTAAAACATTAATGACTATGAGACAGAGGCAGAACCAGTCTTTGTGGTGAACAGAACAAGGGTTTTGAATTTCAGCTCAGAATAAATAGGAAGTTCAAAAAATCTAGTTTCACACAATCTAGTTCACCATAAAACAGTGACCCGATTGAGGAGATGGAATTGGGACTGAGGTAAACGGAATATAGCCGAGGGCAATAGTATTGGGGATTTGTCAAAGTTTAATTGGAGTAAGCAAAAATCAAACAAAAAAAACTGCAGATGCTGGAAATATAAAACAAAAACAGAAAAGCTAAAAATGCTTAGCCGATAAAAAGAGTTTTAGACCTGAAACATTAACATTTGTTCCTTTCCACAGGAACTGCTGTTATTTTTATTCCAGCATTTACAGTTTTTGTTTAAGTGGAGTAAGTATATCTGTAGCAGGATAAAATGCAGTGCAAGCTGACAAAACTAAAGAGTTGTAGGTTGAAAACATAAACATACTTGTGGAATAGATGTATTTTCTAATATTTAAGCAAGAGCAAATACACTATAGAGATGTGTTTTTTGTCATTTTGCTGTGATGATTTTGTTTTCATTTAAAAAGTCCAATGGATAATGAGAACCATTAAACCATGAAGAAAACTGGTCTTCAAAGCTTTACAACAATATTTTATTTGAATTGTTTGTAATATTACTTACCTGAGTATTGAAGGAATCTTGAGTCATTGATGTTAGTTTTTTATGAAAACTGCTCAGAAATTCTTCTATTTTCTTGTCTACTACTTCGGTACTGTTAAGAATTTAAATGTAATTAACAACAATGGAATCAGAACCCAGTACATGAAACTATAAAACTTTATTAGAGGTGGAAGTTTGGGTTCCCCTCAGTCCTGATCCATCTTCAATAAGATCCTGGTTATTGCTCTACCTAAAGGCCATTTTCACCCCAATCCCCCAAATTCCATCAATTACTTGAACATACATCTGCACCCCTTTGGATTACAGATTTTCAAAGATTTGGAACCCTCCAAGTAAAGAGGTTCTCCTAACCCCACTCTAAGTAGCTGATCTCTATTCCCAAGGGTATTCCTCAAGTTCTAGACTCATCATCCAAAGATTACCATTGCTTTATCTTCATCAATTTCTTAGAATTACTAATGTTTCAATCGATAAACCATTCACTCTTCTGATTTCCATGTAGCTTAGGGCAATCCTCCTCAATATCTATTGACTGCAAAATCTCTTCAACACACAAATCAAGTGAATCTGCACTGCAACATTTCCAAGGCAAGTATATCTTCTTAGGTACTGAGACAGAAACATCTCAGAGCAAAGCAAATAAGATGTGATCACACCAAAAGCCCTGCACAATTACAGCAAGATTTACTTGCTCCTGCGTACCACCTTGTTTGTAATAAAGGCCAAGATATAATTTGACTTTCTAATTACTCTTGTTTCATGAAGCAACACACAAAGATCACGTTGTATATCCACCAATACTAACTCAAAAATAAAATACGACTAGGAGTTAAAATCTGAAATGAAAACAGAAAGTGAAGTGAATTGTCAACATCTGTTAATTTTCCAGGGCACCATCACCATAATTGGGAAAAATTAGAAGTAAAGCAAATTTTAAGAAGCAGAAAAACAAGAGTAGGGACCAAAGAATATAAAGAAAGCTAGCTGTGTGATAATGCAAGAAGATATTAATTGACAAAACAGTATGGTGGTGGAAGAAATTGGTAAAGAGATTAGTGAACAACAGGCAGGTTTAGAGAAAGTATAAATGGGAGACAGAATCACCATACAGAACAGTGGGTTTACTAAAAATTGCAGTTACTAGCTTTGGCTCTTCTGACAAAACAACTATAAGTTCACATTATATTCTAACTGCCACTTTCTTGACCTAATTATGTCCTTTTGAAAACTTTATATCTTTCCTCACATCTCACTTATTCACCTCAAATCTGGATACACTACACTCTTTCCTGCCCTGGGTATTGCATGGCCAACAACATGAGCAATGGCAGAATAATGTTCAAGATTTACTCTACAATCTCAGCCCAGCTATCAACTCAAGCCAAATGGTTACCCACACACAAAAAAAGAATAATGATAATTCAAATTCATTGTCAATTACAATAATGGGGAGATGTTTGAGATTCTTGCATATTCATCTTCAGCTACTGAATTAGCATGACACAATACACACTAGTGTATCCCTAATGTAGGGACAAAAGAAAAATGTATTAAACAGATCGTCTCTTTGTGCAAAATGTCCTACATAAATCTTGTCTGGTGCGTTTACTTGCTCACGCGTCCAGTGCAATCAGCTGCTTTTCTTAACTCTGTGATTGCTTTTAATTGATCCACCTATTAGAATTTAAAAATGTGAAAAAAAATAGAAATTGCTTGGAAATTAGATAGGTGCCAAGAATGTAAACAAATTGTGATTGGGGGAAAAAACCAGGGGAATGGGGTGTCTATATTTAAAATTAGTCAGGTGTGGGGGAGGAACAGCATCCCATTTGGTAAATAATGGAACAAACTTTGAACCAAATGAATAATCAGCATCAGTACAGTTCTCTAATGTCCAAAGCTAATTGCTACACACTTCCCTCTGCCCACCCCGAAGATTTGATAAACAGAACGAACCAAAAACAAAACATACCTAAATTTTGTTGCCTGTGTTTCCACTGTGATAGAGAATCCCAAGACTCCGGAAGTATTTCGGCAGGTAGGATACACATGGTACCTGACGTACAGAATATGAAGAAGAATATTTCAATTAATGAACTATATACTACATGTTTTGATTATTACAGTGATGGGCATTTATGGACTGAGCAGTTAATTGTATTATAATCAGAGAGCAAATTTCAAGAATCTCTCCCAAGCAACTCATGTCATTCTTTAGTTTTAACCAAAATATAAGATAAATTCAATTGGTTACAAAATGTTTTTCCATCCAATTCAATTTAATTATCACATCCAATGAGCCAACATCTCCTGTATGTTCTACGAGGCACCAAGTGGAAAGATCTTGAATGCCCAGCGATTAACAAACATATTTCTGAATTAGTACAATATTATTATGTATAGGGTGATTTCACGAAAGGTCACTGGAGCATAGATCCGCACCCACGTGACCGAAAATTTTAACTGGGGGACAAACGTCACTTCCGGTACATGTTAGTGAATGGGAAAACACGCACTTTCACACCCGTTAACAACATCGAAAACGGCCAGTTTTTGAGCTGCAATTTACTGTCCCAGTCGGGGTGACCGTGAGGCACAGCTACCTAAATTTACAGTAAAAAAAAAAGATAGAAACTAAGGTAAATACAAGAGGGAGCTGAAGGGGCAAAATAAGCGGAAGTTGATAGCGGACATTTTTCGTGGAGATTTAAAGATCCAAAATATCGGGAATTATCGCGTTTGCTCGCTGCATTTCATCAAAAGTAAGGCATTATTGGCTTTGTTATCTTTATTCATTTGTTAGATGAAAAGTATTAAAAGTTAGAAATCCTTCAGTAAAATTGCAAAATCGCCCATTGTTCTCGGGTGGGTTTTAACATGCAAAATGAAAACGCTTCTGAAGCTACATTCACCATTTAAATATCCGTGAATCATAAATGCGTCTTGAAATAAATTTTACTCAGATGCAAGCTAAGGAATGGTATAATTGTCAGCTGTTCATTTGACAAAATCAGGACATTTTATTATTAGCCAAAAAATGTCCTGATTTTGTCAAATGAACAGCTGACAATTATACCATTCCTTAGCTTGCATCTGAGTAAAATTTATTTCAAGACGCATTTATGATTCACGGATATTTAAATGGTAAATGGAGCTTCAGAAGCGTGTTCATTTTGCATGTTAAAACCCACCCGAGAACAATGGGCGATTTTGCAATTTTACTGAAGGATTTCTAACTTTTAATACTTTTCATCTAACAAATGAATAAAGATAACAAAGCCAATAATGCCTTACTTTTGATGAAATGCAGCGAGCAAACGCGATAATTCCCGATATTTTGGATCTTTAAATCTCCACGAAAAATGTCCGCTATCAACTTCCGCTTATTTTGCCCCTTCAGCTCCCTCTTGTATTTACCTTAGTTTCTATCTTTTTTTTTTAACTGTAAATTTAGGTAGCTGTGCCTCACGGTCACCCCGACAGTAAATTGCAGCTCAAAAACTGGCCGTTTTCGATGTTTTTAACGGGTGTGAAAGTGCGTGTTTTCCCATTCACTAACATGTACCGGAAGTGACGCTTGTCCCCCAGTTAAAATTTTCGGTCACGTGGGTGCGGATCTACGCTCCAGTGACCTTTCGTGAAATCACCCTATTATAAAAATAAAGTCCCCTTTCTAAATTTTAACTTTTGTTTTCCTCTTACTTATTTTCACTAAATATTTAACATTGCAGTGTTCTTTATAATCTACAATCAACACAATTGGCTACCTCTCATAAATATGGAGCCAGGACCCAAATGCATAATGGGTTTTTTTAACTAGCTAAAATGGTCTATTTCTAAATAGGTTCATTGAAATCTAACCTGTCCTTCCAATAACCAAGTTAATCTTATTACTCGAACCAGTGAAAAAAAGTCTCCCGAGGGAAATTCACAGCAGCCCAGGAGCCAAGCATGAGCATTAGTTAATCTACAGACCACCTTCAATCATGCACTCTGATCAAAATGAAGCTTTCATCTCTAATGGAATATTTTAATAAAATAAATCTAAAAATAGATAGCTATTTTGATCTTCAATTTTATTTTTGATAAACCTTCATTTCATGTCAACAAATCTTTCAGATCATTCTGGAAATGCCTCTATATTGTTAGGACAGGATTTATATTGGTTTTAGAGTTAGAGAATTCTAGTTATACAGCACGGAAACAGGCCATTTGGCCTAACCTGTCCATGTTGACCAGGGTGTCTTCCTGAGCTAGTCCCACTTGTCTGCATTTGCCCCACATCCCTCTAAACATTTACAATTCATGAACCTGTCCAAATATACTTTCTACAATCCTGCTCAACACTATGGAACTTTCCCCATTAGTACCTTCAAGTCATGTGGTCATAGAGTTATGCAGGGAAACATGTATCCAGACCAAGTCATTCATGCTGACCAAGTCACTTCACCAATCTAGTCCCACTCGTCTACACCTGGCCTATATCCCTACAGTTTCTATCCATATATCTGTCTATATAGTGTCTTTAATGTTCAAATGATGTCTTTAATAAAAATGAATCACATCACCTGCTATTCTCAGCTGTTGAAACTTTCTTTTTTTCAATTCTTACTCTGCTATAAATCCAGAGCGCAATGTCGCTCAATTATATCTATATTTACTCTTTTCAACTTTAATGAAATCCTGGTTCTATTTCACTTTATTTTCAAGAAGGATATTGCAGGGAAGGGCCTTGAATGATATATATTATTAAGGAAATGGAGAAAAATATTTACCCAAGTGTTTCTTTCGTCCTCAGATAATCAAAGCAAGGTTCTTCCATGTGCATCTGAAATCCAGGATAAAAACCTATCTCAGCATAAACAAAAATCTTGTCCCCTGCCAAGTAACAAATCGCCCCATATAGGGGATTTGTTTTAAATAACATACAATACCAAATGGTTGAAATATTTGGACCATTTTGGTTGAGATTGTGTATACTCTTGTTGTCCTTTTAAAATTCAATAGTTTCAAGACAGTTCCTCCAGAGGGAGGAAAAAAGGGAACTGTATAGGAGTTCACATGACCAATAGTAAGGAAGTTTCAAGAACCTGCCATGAAGGAATATGAAAGTTTGACAATAATAACAGAATTGAGTAGAGGGAAATGAAAGGGAATGAAAAGGAAAATGGTGTTTGACAAATGTTTAGGAATTTTCTAAGATTGTAGCTAACAAAATAGATGAGAGCACGCAAGCTGCTGTGATGCAATTGGACTTTCAGAAGGCTCCTAAAGGTACCTAACAGATACACAATACAAGGTATTGGAAGTAACATACCAGTGTACCCAGAAGATTGGTTAACAGAGAGTAGGAATAAATGAGTTATTTCAGGTTGGAAGGTTTTGACATGTGAAGTGCCATATACATTGGTTCTGGGACTGCTGCTTTTCACAATTGATATCAATAAAATGTGTGAAGGGAATCAAGCATAATTTATCCAAGTTTGAAGATGATATAAAGATAGTTGGCATTGAAGGCTCTCAGGAGAATGAAGGCTTCAGGAGGCGGGCATCAAGAGTAGGGGTCAGGGGATATAGACAAGTTAGGGGTATTGTTCATGTAACATTTTGTGAACAAAAACCATGTTAATTAGTGTACAAAGGAATAAGGATATGTAGGGTTTCCAACTTCAACAATGAAAAAAAACCTAGTTATCAAAGGAGCAAAAAAAGGAAAGCTGTTATTGGCCTGATCCACTTAGGCGATGTTTTAGGCAACTACAGGCGACTAGTTTGTCGTCACATGCTCGCCGGTGGTCGCCGGGAGTAGTCTCCTCAGTCGCGCAAAAAGTTGTAGCATCTTTCTGGTCGCCGTTAAATTTTCAACATGACTTCTCCTGTCGTAGGTTGTCGCCGTTTTTTCGGCGACCTACTACGACAGTCGCAGCAGTTGCCTAAAAGAATCACCAAGTGGGACAGGCCCTTTAGATTTGTCATCCACTAGAACAAGGAATACATTTTAAGAGGCAGGGATGTAATGTTCAGACTCTATAAGGCGCTGGTAAGGCTGAATTTGTGATATTGTGAGCCATTTTGGGCACCATATCTGAGGATGTGCTGGCTCTGAAGAGGGTCTATAGGAGGTTTACAAGAATTATCCCAGGAATGAGTAGGTTAACATATGATGAGCGTTTGACGGTACTGGGCCTGTACTCGCTGGAGAAAAATGAGGGGGGACCTCATTGAAACATACAGAATAGTGAAAGGCTTGGATAGAGTGGATATGGAGAGGATGTTTCCACTAGTCGGAGAGTCGAGGACTAGAGGTAATAGCCTGAGGATGTTCTTTTAGGAAGGAGATGAGGAGAAATTTATTTAGTCAGAGGATGATGAATCTGTTGAATTTTTTACCACAAAAGGCTGTGGAGGCCAAGTCAGTGGATATTTTTAAGGCTGAGATAGATAGATTCTTGATTAGTATAGGTATCAGAGGTTATGGGAAGAAGGCAGGAGAATGGGGTTAGGAGGGAGATATATCAACCATGACTGAATATTGGAGTAGACTTGATAGGCCAAATGGCCTAATTCTACTCCTATTCCTTATGATCTTATGATCTAGTTTAGCAGACCTTGTTCAAAAATGTAATTTGAATAGTAAGTGACAAATATAAATAGGGTTGGAATATGAGTACACTAGAGAGATAATTAATTTGTAACAGACACAAAAGGCCAAATGGATCACATCTGTGCTAAGCTTACACTACCATTATATCCACATACCATTTGCGCATACCATCAAAAATGAAGTGCAAAAATTGAGACACTGTTCAATAAGATGAAAAATTCCAAAGAACTTCAAACAAATATTAATAAATCTCAATTATTCTTTCAACAACTAGTTATTTATTAATTCTACAATTACTAATTTTGCACAAGGGTATTGTTTATCATTTACTTACAACAAGTAGTTCCAAGAGGGCATTTTCTTTTACTTTGCAACAACCTGACTAAAATGTAAAATATTAAAGTTAATTATTTATTCTTGAAAGAATATTTTACTTGTTCATAGCCAAATTAAGACACACAACAATGTTAAAAATGAATGTCAAACAACTCTGTACAATCATGTAATATAAATTACGTTTATATTTTCATAGAGTATATTCATATTATATTGTGCATTTTTAAAGTTTATGGCAAAATTAAGATGGCATTAGAAATATTCTCTGTAAAAGTTCAAGTTCCAAAAAAACATGCAAAGATTTTCATGGGCAATTTGGCCATAATCACAATTGCTTTGAGGGACAAAATAAAAAAGTTACTGAAATCTTTCTAACTCAGTTACATTAATCGTTAGAAAAAAATGATTATGATTTTCAAGGAAGAGAACTAAATATTAGGAGTCATACAGCACAGAAACAGGCACTTCAGTACATTAAATATGGATCAACCATCAAAGAAAACAACTAAAATTGGGTAAAAAGTAAATTATATTGTTGTTTGTGACCCACCTGATAGTAAACAGTGACCTCAGAATTGGGATCATTTTTGTTTAAGGACTTAATTTTGCATATATGATGCTTCTGAGGTAATTCCACAACCCTGAACTGGACAGGTACGTTCTTCACCAGTGGCTTACACTGCAGCTTCCTGTAAAGTAATTAGCATGTTTTTTTTGTGTAACAAGCAGTAACAATGTTATGATTTTTAAATAATATAGCATGAAGGCTATCTTAGTAGAGAAATCTCAGGGATTCTCAGATACTATAGTGATATTTAAGAGACTTTTAGACAATAGGCAATAGTGCAGGAGTAGGCCATTCGGCCCTTCGAGCCAGCACCGCCATTCAACGTGATCATGGCTGATCATCCACAATCAGTACCCCGTTCCTGCCTTCTCCCCATTTCCCTATCTTTAAGAGCCCTATCTAGCTCTCTCTTGAAAGTATCCAGAGAACCGGCTTCCACCGCCCTCTGAGGCAGAGAATTCCACAGACTCACCACTCTCTGTGAGAAAAAGTGTTTCCTTATCTCCGTTCTAAATGGCTTACCCCTTATTCTTAAACTGTGGCCCCTGGTTCTGGACTCCCCTAACATCGGGAACATGTTTCCTGCCTCTAGCGTGTCCAAACCCTTAACAATCTTATATGTTTCAATAAGATCCCCTCTCATCCTTCTAAACTCCAGAGTGTACAAGCCCAGCCGCTCCATTCTCTCAGCATATGACAGTCCCGCCATCTCGGGAATTAACCTTGTAAAGCTATGCTGCACTCCCTCAACAGCAAGAATGTCCTTCCTCAAATTAGGGGACCAAAACTACACACAATACTCCAGGCGTGGTCTCACTAGGGACCTGTACAACTGCAGAAGGACCTCTTTGCTCCTATACTCGACTCCTCATGTTATAAAGGCCAACTTTCTTCACTGCCTGCTGTACCTGCATGCTTACTTTCATAGACTGATGAACAAGGACCACCAGATCCCGTTGTACTTCCCCTTTTCCCAACTTGATGCCATTTAGATAGTAATCTGCCTTCCTGTTTTTGATACCAAAGTGGATAACCTCACATTTATCCACATTAAACTTCATCTGCCATGCACCTGCCCACTCCCCCAACCTGTCCAAGTCATCCTGCATTCTCATAGCATCCTCCTCACAGCTCACACTGCCACCCAACTTTTGTGTCAACTGCAAATTTGCTAATGTTACTTTGAATCCCTTCATCCAAATCATTGACGTATATTGTAAACAGCTGCGGTCCCAGCACCGAGCCTTGTGGTACCCCATTAGTCACTGCCTGCCATTCTGAAAGGGACCCGTTAATCCCTAATCTTTGTTTCCTGTCTGCCAACCAATTTTCTATCCATGTCAGCACTCTACCCCCAATACCATGTGCCCTAATTTTGCCCACTAATCTCCTATGTGGGACCTTATCAAATGCTTTCTGAAAGTCCAGGTACACTACATCCACTGGCTCTCCCTTGTCCATTTTCCTAGTTACATCCTCAAAAAATTCCAGAAGATTAGTCAGGCATGATTTCCCCTTCGTAAATCCATGCTGATTCGGACCGATCCTGCTACTGCTATCCAAATGTGCCACTATTTCATCTTTTATAATTGACTCCAGCATCTTCCCCACCACCGATGTTAGGCTAAGTGGTCTATAATTCCGTTTTCTCTCTCCCGCCTTTCTTAAAAAGTGGGATAACATTAGCTACCCTTCAATCCACAGGAACTGATCCTGAGTCTATAGAACATTGGAAAATTATCACCAATGCATCCACGATTTCAAGAGCCATTTCCTTAAGTACCCTGGGATGCAGACCATCAGGCCCTTACATAGGCACATGGATATGCAGGGAATAGAGGGATATAGATCAGGTGCAGGCAAAGGAGATTAACCTGGCATCATGTTCAGCATAGATATTGGGACCAAAGGGCCAGTTCCTGAGCTGTACATTTCTATGTCCTATGTTAGAAAGTTATATTTTATTTACCAAGGTGAATATCTTGCTTCTCTTTAGAATTCAACATCAATAAATCATTACGAATGTCCCCAAACTAAATGCTTCATATGATAAGAAGAAAGACTTACTTCACAATATAATTTAGAAATTCAACAGATTCCTTGGAAGAGGAAAAAAAAATTAGTTTCATGCCACAATTCACAATTTTTGATAAGAAATAACAAATAAAAGTAGATAGACACAAAAAGCTGGAGTAACTCAGCAGGTCAAACAGCATCCCTGGAGAAAAGGAATAGGCGACGTTTCAGGTCGAGACCCTTCTTCAGACTCAGACCCTTCTCAATCCGAAACATCAACTATTCCTTTTCTCCATAAATGCGGTCTGACCCGCTGAGTTACTCCAGCTTTTTGTGTCTATCTTCGGTTTAAACGAGCATCTGCAATTCCTTCCAAAACAAATAAAAGTAATTTGAATAAAGAAGATTTACTAATCGAACGTGTTTACATTACAACGTGTGCCCCATCAGAGGCTTTTTCCTACAATCATGTATAACTCCACATCTATACTTCTACTTGTAGTTCCTCAAACCATTTTGGCCTTAAATGCCAGATCATAATAGCATCATCAGCTATCCTTTACAAGATGTCAGTATAGAGAAAGAAAAGCAAAAGCAACAATAATAAAACTTGTATTTATATAAAACATACATTTTTAATTAAAAAAGAGATTATTTTACATAGAAAATGTTTCCAAAAACATACTGCAGATATTTGAGGCTACACCAAAAGATGACAGTGGAGGAAGGTAATTCAAAATGATTCTTCGTGATTCTAACGTGAATTTTACAAAAGGATTTTTACAAGAGCAGTAGGGTTGGAGAAATCGCGCAAACAAAACCGACCACAGTTTACATTCCCCTGAGGGAGGCAAATAAGGGAATGTACACAATGTTGGTGTAAGATAAATGAGAAGAGATTGGTAGCTTTATAGGAGTTATAGAGACAGTGAATGGCAAGTTCCTGGGTATTTGACTGTAAATAAAAGATGATTGATTTAAAAAGTGAAGTCTTAGAAATAGGTGAGATCAAAAATGAGTGAGCAAGCCTCAAATCAAGTTGAATTTTTATGAAGGGTTCAAGTCCCAACATTTAGATGAAGTGAATTGCAATTCAATACAGGAGATTTAACAACGCAGAGGCACTGGTGAGCTTGACAAAGAAAATGGGGAAGAAAAGCAGAGTACAATTATTGTTCATGTGGTGTACCCACACATATATTGATGTTATTGCTAAGGGCAAGGATGTGTTAGGAGCTTAATTGCCTCGGTGTAATGGAAATATGTGGGGGAATGGGGCTGAGGGGGACAAGGCTGAGGCATAAACTCAATGACCAGAACCGCCCCCTATATTGCGAGAACATAAATATATATTAAAAATATGGCAAAGTTGGAGCTTCATAGGCGAAGATGGCCAGCCTATAACGTGGCTAACTCAATGTCATGCCTCACTGAGAGGGTCCAGGAGGATTTCATCCATAAATTCTTCAACGTGGACACAGGCACAGTGAGGAGAAACTGTATTATCTCAACTGTAACTTCTTGATAACCTTTCACTGATTTGCTAATCACATATTGACCTACTTCTACCTTTAAATCTTTCAAAAACTACATCCATTACTCTTTAAGGAAGGGAGTTCCAAAGACTCTCAACCCTCAAAGGAAAAAAACTGCCTCACCTCTGTCTTAAATGGGCAAATCCTTTTTTTTTTTTAAAGCGACACCTGGTTGTAGATTTTATGTTATCCAGAATAATAACATGTTAGAAAATGTTTCTGCACTCTCCTCCAACATCCTTTACATTTTTGCTTTAATCTCAGAAATTTTCAATGTTAACAGAAACTATCATTTGCTGGTTAACAATTTTGCGCTAAAACATTTACTTTGCTTGTGAAATTTCCTTGCACTAATCCTTCTACAAAAAGGTTGCATTTTAAGTTCTTCACAAATGACATCAATGCTTCGATTGTGATTCCACCTTTCATCAAGGTCTGGTACTTCTGTGTCAAAGACCACCGTTCGTGTTCCAGAATCAAAAGACGTATATCTCTGCAAAAAGAGAGGCAAAATGAAAAATCATCTTGCTGATGCATGGATTTCAAATCTGCAATTTAAAATTTAACATATTCTGGTGCAATTATAGTCAGCATGCACTGGCTTTCTCAACCCCATCTTTTTGTTAGCATGAAATAAGCTCTGCAATATCCAAGTTAGGTTGCCATACAAATTTATGTTTGTAACTTTAAGGGACAGCATGGTGGCGCAGCAGTAGAGTTGCCAGAGACCTGGGTTCGATCCCGACTATGGCTGCTGACTGTATGGAGTTTGTACGTTCTCCCCGTACCCGTGTGGGTTTTCTCCGGCATCTTCGGTTTCCCCCCACACTCCAAAGAATCACAAGTTTATAGGTTAATTGGCTTGGTATAAAAATGTAAAATTGTCCCTAGTGTTTTAAGATAGTGGTATTGTGCAGGGTTCACTGGTCGGCACGAACTCGGTGAGCTGAAGGGCCTGTATCTCCAAACTAAACTAAGTAGACAATTTTTATTCATGAATAAGACAATTAATAGTCAAGGTAAAGAGGCATGGGTTCAGAAAACTCCATGATTAAACAGTGCATAATGTTTCAATTAAAAAATTTCAAAAGTATCACATGAGATCATTAAATAAATAGCAACTTTTCACATGTCATAAAGTGCTTAAGAGTTTTTTTATGTGATATCTTTGAACTAAGCAACATGTGCTGCATTTTAGATCAATTACACTGCCACTTTTACATGGTATTTGTGCTGTGATAAAACCCACTTGTGGGTGCATGGTCACACTATATATTTAAGTTAAACTCAGCAGAAATCTTTGTTAACTGGCTCCCAACTTGAATAAGTTGTTTGTGTCAGTCTTCACAGTGGAAAACACCAATAGCGTGCCAGAAATTCAAGAGTCAGAGAGCAGAAGTGAGTGCAGTCACTATTACTAAGAAGGTGCTTGGGATGCTGAAAGGTCTGAAGGTGGATAAGCCACATGGACCAGACAAACTACACCCCAGCTTTCTGGAAGAGGTAGCTGTACCGATTGTGAAGGCATTAGTAGTGATCTTTTAAGAACCTCTAGAGTGAGGAATAATTCCAGAGGGCTAGAAAATCACAAATGTAACTCCACTGTTTAAGAAGGGAGCAAGGCAAAAGAAAGGAAATTATCGGCTGGTTAGTCTGACTTTGTGGCGCCACCCAGTGGTTAGGCCACCTGAATTCGTACCCTTGGCAGTCGGGGTTAGGGTCACATGACTGGGTGATGGAGGGAAGCAGTTGTCACGAGGTTTAGGGGTGTGCCCTAGTATAAGAATGGATACCTGGGTCAGACCTCCCCCATTCACGTGTGTGTTGATCTCTTTACCTGAGCAATAAAGTTCTTTGTTTTCTCCACGCGTGGCTCGTTTATTCGCCCGCCATATTAGTGACCACGACTATCGAAAACGGTCATTTTGGATTTCAAACATATTCGCAGCCAACGACCAACCTCAACAGCCCGAGGTTGCCGACATTCCAGCCCAGCAGAACGCTGTCTCCCTGAATCCGCCCGTGTTTTGGACATCGCAGCCCCAGGTGTGGTTCCAACAAGCCAAGGCCTAGTTCCACATTCGGCGCATCACAGCTGACGACACCCGGTACTACTATGTAGTCGGCGCGTTGGATCAGGTCGGTCGCCTGGTCCCTTTCCCTCTGAGCGCCGCCAGATCAGGACAAATATGAGGGCCTTAAAGCGCTGATTTTGCAGACCTTTGGGCTCAGCCGCCGGGACCGCGCTGCGCGGCTCCTACACATGGGCGGCCTCGGCATTCGCAAGCCGTCAAGAGCTGATGAGCGAAATGCTCACCCTAATGGACGGCCATCGGCCCTGCCTGCTCTTCGAGCACGCCTTCCTGGAGCAGATGCCAGATGACATCCACCTCCTGCTCACCTGTGAGGATTTTGCAGAGCCTCTGTAGCTAGCAGAGCGAGCCGATGAGCTGTTGCAAGCCAAGCAGCAGGGCATTGGCTCGAACGATCGAGTAGCGGCGGTACCTTGGAGGGCACAGAAACCAGGCCCTGCGCCCACTGGGAGTCCCGCTGCGCTGCCCGTGAGGTGTTATTACCACCAGCGCTTGGGCACCGCAGCCTGTCAGTGCCGCCCGCCCTGCTCGTATCCGGAAACGCGAGGGCCGGCCCCCAGTAGTTGCTACGGCGGTCAGCCTAAAACATCGCCTCTACGCATGGGATGACGGTTCCTGGTTGACACGGGTGCAGAAGTTAGCGTTTTACCCCCGTCAGGGATGTACACTCGTTCCGGCAAGCGGGGGCCCTTCTCTCACTGCAGTCAACGGTTCTCGCATGATCCCGCTCATCTTTGGCCCCTGCCATTTCACCTGGACCATTACGGTGGCCAATGTCTCCCAGCCGTTGCTGGGCGCAGATTTCCTCAAGGCTCAATCCCTGTTGGTGGATGTGCAGGGGAAATGCCACGTTCGTCTACCCTTTCAGTTTTGTGCTTCGTGTTCTGGGAGGGGGGGGTCCTGTGGTGTTACCCAGTGGTTCAGCCACCTGTATTCGAACCCTTGGCAGTCGGGGGTAGGGTCACATGACTGGGTAATGGTGGGAAGCAGTTGTCACGAGGTTTAGGGGTGCGCCCTAGTATAAGTATGGAGACTTGGGTCAGCCCTCCCCATTCGCGTGTGTGTTGATCTCTTCACGTGAACAATAAAGTTCTCCTTGTTTTCACCACACGTGGCTCCTTTATTCGCCCGCGTTAACTTCAGTGGCTGGTAAGATTATAGAGTCCATTATGAAGGTTGAGGTTTTGGGTACTTGGAAGCACATGATAAAATAGGCCAAGGTCAACATGGTTTTGTTAAAGGGGAGATCTTGCCTGACAAATCTGTTGGAATTCTTTGAGGAAGTAACAAGCAGGATAGACAAAGGAGAGTCAGAGGGTGTTGTTTACTTGGATTTTCAAAAGGCCTTCGATATGGTACGGCATGCAAGACTGCTAAACAAAATAGGAGCCCATGGTATAGGAGGACAGGTACTAGCATTGACAGAAGATTGGCTGACTGGCAGAAGGCAAAGAATGGGGATAAATAAATACTCCATTTTATCTGTAGTTGTTGAATTTTAACTCCCCTTCAAAATAATTTAGCAAGCCGATCACCACACTTATTCAAGGACTTGGGTGCGGCAATAAATGATAATCATGGCAACAATATTCACATCCCATAAATCAAATAAATTTATATTGTCAATTAATTCATATTAGATACAATAAAGATTTTTCTGAAGATATGATTAAAACATTGGGAATGCAGGAAGAGGTCACATGTGCCAAACTCTTAAAAATGACAAAAATCACTCAAAACATAAATGAAATCACTTACTTTCCCAGTTTTTCAGGTTTGATTAGAACATTGAAGTAACTTTTTTTTAATTGTTCCACAATCATTCCAAACACATCTGGAGTGGTTGCAAAGTCAGCCAGATGATCAACTATGAGTTGAAACAGAATCTGGAGAGAAATAATTTAAATGATTTAGCTGTGGAATTTTGCAAATATCATGCACTTTCATGAGCAATACAATCTACTTTTGCAGTTACATTATTTGATAAATTGGAATGAAGGTTTTTCACAAAGCAAACTCCACTTGATTTGTTTATATTATACCCTTTTCCTTAGTTTACTGTCAATTCAATGCCCTTCCTCTGCAGGAAGGTTGCCACCCAAACTCAAATGAGAACTCAGGCCTCAGCAGCCAATGTCAAGATTCCAATCTTCATTATTTATATTCCATGTGCTATAACAAACCCTGTTGCATTGTTTGTCAGTTCTCAAATCTATGGAACCGCTCACATCATTCAACTTTCAAACTCCAAGTCACAATTTCCAATGCTCCTTTTCAAAGGGTGGGGGTGGGTAGTGGTGGCAAGGGAATGCAGTAATCAGTTTTTTTTGTCTGCGGTAAACTTCTGATGTTCCTAATTTTAAATCCAATTAGTACGCTATGTTAATAGACCATCAATTCCCAAATGGAAAAGCAATGAAATATTTAGTTACCAGAAATATAATATATAATAATGGTACCATAATAACTGTTGTAACTTGCTACAAGCTTGGGTGTGGTACAATATGGCATAGCACCTGAAAATATTTGGTACTCCCAAAATGTGGAGAGCATTCTGTTTCCCAACATTAACAAATTCATGAACATAAAATTCACCAAAGAATTTAAGTAATATTTGGGCAATCCTCATGTTACAGAGGGGTTGCTTTCCCAGAAAAATGACCATATCTTGATATTCTGTAAAGGGAACATCCTTAGGCCACTGAATCCCATGATATATGCAGAAGTGCACTCCAACAGGATGTATTTTCCCCATGTCAAAATGACTTACTGCCGATATTTTATAGCCGAGGCCAATGTTGGACTCGGGGGATAAATAAGGCGCATGCACATGAAACAACAAACTTAATATTTTTTTATTTTTAGTCACTCGATACAGTAGGGCAATAATATTTGAATACGACATCACTGTGTTGATTGGGTTGGCAGTCACGACTGATTCCCTCCTTTACCACACCTCTCCAGTCCGAGGAAACGTGAACAGACTCTGCAGCTCTACTATGCTCTTCATCTGTGAGGCATTTCCTCTGATATGCAAGGCTCATGAATTAGAAAAAAGTTACAAAGTGGGGATATCAGGGAAAAGAATGGGATTAGAGTTCGTAGCACAAGGGTGGTATAGGAGGAGTTCAGACCTTGGCTATTGAGGCTTCTCACAATGCTGAACACGGAAAATGTCTCATAGGTGATTAGCACGATAGTGCTATGTTCTGGGATGCCTGTTCACACATCCTGGGACTGGAGCGTGTGTGACAATGGAGAGATTCAGCTGTGATTGCCAGCACAATCGACGTGGTGACATCATACCCAAATTTGATCAGCCACACAATGCAGTGACTAAAAACAAATATTGAGAGTTTGTTCTTGCTTTCATATTTTGTGTTTATTTTTTCCTACATAAATTCTAAATGAACAAATTTTTTTCATCATCTCAAATCTCTGCAAGGGCGAATTTCCGTAACCCAATGACTAATGCAAGGGTCACCAAAACATTTACACAAACAATATTGTAGCTAAAATATCAAATTGTTATTCCTTTCACTTGCGAGTTTGTACTCAAAATAAGGAATTACAGTTGAGTGAGAAACAGTTTGTGGTTAAATAAACAATGCAATCAATGAAATTCAGATTGAACCCTACATACCCCAAGTTTGTGGTTAAATCCTTTTACTTTGATGACCAATCCATGCTCTTCAGCCACTAGTTTATACTCCAACTGAGCAACATCGGCTTCATATGCAGGTTCGGCTAAGTTGTGAGCCACTATGTTGACAAATAAGTCAAACAGCACCAAGCTATGGGCAAATAAAGGGATGTGTAGAGTTAAACAGACAGGCACAATCCACAAAATACCTTAAATCTCTAAAAATCTGTGCACAATTACTTCTGTTAGTAACCTTTTCAAATTGGCTTCTTGAGCACGTAACATTAAGCCATGAGATTGAAAATAGTTTAAACCCATGAAGCCTACTAATGTAGGGAACATAGATGCAGCATAAAATTTTCATTTGGACAATTAGGGGAAAATATTACATTCTCCAAGCAGGTACTTTGAAAGGTACTCAAGAAACGTTAAAGTGTCACCATTATGGGTAGCACAGAAACAAAACACTTAGTATTGCTGCCTCGCAATCTCAGTAACGTGAGCTCAGTCTTGACCTAGGATGCTATGTGTAGTTTCCACATTCTCCCCACGATCATAAGGGTTCCCCCAATGGTGCTATCTCACATGCCAGTCATGCTGGTTGGTAAATTAACCACCCCCTGTAAACTACCTCCCATTTAGATGGGTGGCAGAAGAATCATGATGATGGTATAATGGGAATGCAAAATAAAAAATGCAATTACTATGGGTAAGTGCGTGATGTGTCAGCATGGACATGGTGGACTAAAAGCCATCTGTGAAGCAAAGCAAATCTAACTAAATGCTTTCCACCCTAAACCTTATAGTACAGCAAGAATTATTATCATTCACCAAGTATTGATTTCATAACTATTATTCCCTTAATCTGTATATTTATTGTTCATATATTCAAACCAGAGAACTATTGAGTTAACTACACATGCCCTGCTCTTAGACTGTGGGCCAAGGTACTTTTTCATTTCGTGACCCAACTCATGTATCTACTGTATTTATAACATATTGTGTAAAATTATTATAGAAATCATATCTGAAACTCGTCAAGACCAAAACTTGCACATATTTTTAAAATGTTAGAAAAACCTCAAAGTTTCCGAGTAGTAATTGTCCAATCAATGCACATTTGACATTGAGTAGGACGCCAATTGACCAATCGCGCGCTTTGTTTCATGGTAGCTAGGGATCATGGGATCATGGCTGCCTCCTAATTACATCAAAACAATAGCAAGGTTTCGAAGGAATCTGGGGATCTGTAATAACAGTAAGCAAGCTACAGTGGATCAAGGCTGGCTGGGAGGCTAGAGTTAATGTGTACCATCAACTGTCACTCATAGCACCTCATGATGGTGGATGTCAGAGTCATTGAGCAGGAGTCATCAAGGTAAACTTCCTCACCTTCCTTAGCAGCAGAAGAATATGAGAGTGATGAGATCTACAAGATTGGAAGCTTGGAAATATGCACTGAACAGTGAAATACCTTTTTTGTATAGCTCACATATGCACAGTCGCCATACTTTGGCACCATTTACAAAAAGAAAAAGTCCAATGTCCACAGTCCTGTTCACATACTGGATGTACTGGAGCGCCCCTGATCCAAGTAAGCCCAAGTTGCTGTATGGTCTCCTCAGTCTCCCACGACCGGCTCAGTCTGTGAACCAATGTCCCTCTCCTCGCGTAACCGCCTTTGTGTCCAGGGAGCACCTCCTGCAGCCTATGTTGAAGACGCTGAAGGCAATATCCTGATCCCTCTCCCACTAGCCCACTCCTCTCGTCCATCGTTGCCATCAACTCCCTTCTCCTCGACTCTCCAGTCTGCAGGGCTGAGCTCGACTACTTCATAGCATCCCCTGCAGGCAACTGCCCGCTTGGTTCTTGGTCCTCCAAAATATTCCAAATGGAATTTAAACTGGGTCCTTCTTCGTGGCAGCGAACCAGGCCGGCCACCACACATGGCCACGGGCGGCATGCTGGGTCCATCTTCATTCTCGGCAGCTGCTAGATTAGTTTTGGCTCCCTTCATTTTGCTTTGTTTGGTGGAGAGTATCAAATGCATGGAGGAACTTGATAACAAGCATGAAGTCAACAAGCACAGATGCAAATAGTGAATACAATTGTTGTGATGCAAGGGATTTGGGGAGCACAGGTTAATAAAAAATAAAGCACAGGATTTCTAACTCATGGGTTCCAAATGCATTGGAATAATGTAGAGTAGAGTCAAGCTACCAAACCACACGTCATCCACACATGGAGTATACATTTCAATAAAATATTCTAGTTTAGATTGGGTCAGGCTGGGCTTGCCATGCTAGTTTAGTACTTTGCCCAAGTTAGCTTAATGTTTGTGCATTTTTGTTCCCCTTTTGCTCAGTATTTAATCTTCAAACCTATCAATGGCACATTTAATGTTGTTATAATTACAACTAGGAGCTAGTCATCGACTTTAGGAAACATCCCATCATGCTCTCTTCTCCCTTTTCTGGTCAGGCAGAATATATAACTTAAAAACATAGACCAACAGATTCAAGAACAGCTTCCCCTTTACCATCAGACAAATGAACAGATCTCTCACAAGCTAAGGGTGTAGTCCCGCTCCCCCAGCCTCCCTCATTGTGGCCCTTGCAATTTAAAAAAAATCTGCACTTTAAAAAAGCTTCCAACTGAAATCTAGAGAACATATATCATCCTTGAAATATACTCAACATTCATAACCTCCAGAGCAAGTTAATATTGATGGAAACTTGGAAAGAAACAGTGATATATGACAATTACATTTCAGAGAAAAAACACCTGGAATAGTCAAGACTGACACAAAGGGAACGCAGAGGATGTCAACATAGATAAGATGGCAGTAAACATGAAAACACATTTACAGTTAACGGAGATCGTTGTAATGTCACATTACAAAAATGCAGCTGTGATAGGTCCCTCCTTTTATTAACGATCTCAGTTAACTATAAATGTGTTTTCATGTTTACTTCCAATAAATCAATAATTATTGAATTATTTTCAATTAAATACATTTCTACAATATTCTGTAATTGTAAATCTTACATGATCTAATTTGTGCCGCATTTATGACAGTTTTAATGGTCACTCTTATTTCTTTAGAAGTTGTGTATATTTATACATTGGTTAAACTCTTACTTTTCTGAAGACTTATGAATGTGAGGCGATATCAAATGGAAGCGGGTGTAACCTGTAAAATAATAATCCGATCATGAAAGCAGTAATATACAAACTAATTGTTGTAACAAGCATTTCCAATGCCAGATAAATGAAAATCTAAAAAAAATACCTTTGTTATCTTCCAAAAGGTATTACTAATGAGATTATATGCTTTAAATTAATTGTTTTAACACCAAATAAAAATGACTATTTTACAATGATGTACATTATACAAAAACAATATTACAATATAACCTTGAAGATGCTTTGCAAGCAGGGACATGATTAGACAGGAAACATGAGATACTCAAATGCTGAAATCTGGAGCAAAATATACATTGCTGGAAGAAGTCAGCATCAAGGCCAAGCAGCATCTGTGGAAGCAAAGGAGTGGTTGATGTTTTGGGCCAGGATTGAGAGGAGTGTAGAGGGGAGTTAGCTAGTACATAGAAGTGAAAGGGTGAGATAGTGGTTGGTAGATGATAGTTTGAACCATAAGTTAAAACAAAAAATGGCAGGTGGGGGAGGGGAGAGAATGGAGAAAGGTAGAGACAGGAACATGTCGATGATTCGTGGAATTAAATAAGGAAGGGATGGTGAGTTGATGGGGTAGAAAATTAGAACGGTAAACCAAGGGAGAAGAAACAATGAACTTGGGTTTGATTGCAAGTGAGGGACGATGATGTTTAGGTATTGTGGGGAATAGAGATGGAAACAGCAATCAAAGGGATAGAAGCCTGGGTGGACAAGTAGGAGTGGGAAAGAAGCACTGTGGAGTAAGTTAACTGAAATTAGAAAATTCAATGTTCATACCACTGGGCCATAGGCTATCCAAGCAGTGCTCTTTTTCTAGTTTGTGTTTGGCTTCTCCGCGGCACTGGAGAAAGGCACGATCAGTGTGAGAAGGGGAAGGTGAGTGGTAATGACATTCAATCAGAAGCTCAAAATGTCCATTGCGGACAAAATGCAAGTGCCACAAAATGGTCACCCATTCTACACTTTGGGTCTCACCAATGTGGAGAAGGCCACATCCACCACATCTTAGTCTACACTCAAAGTCTAGACTGAGATGTTCTCAACCCTATGACCAGGACATATTTATTGATGCACCTTTCATTTAATATAAATTAGGAATAAAACTAAAGAGGTAACTTACCTTTAGGAATTTCAAACTTAGTATCTTTTTTGTACCACAAGCATCCACACGGATTATTTACAATTTTCGCAGGATATATAGTATCATTGCAGTCAGAGCTCTTTAGTGTAAAATCAGTTGCTGGAAAACAGGAAACCATTATTTCTACCGTTAGCTATGAGAAGGTTAATGTTTACTGGCTTAAAACTTTTCTTAAGATTTTAGTTTGTACTAGACTAAGTGGGACTCGTTGGGTCCCTGTCACAAGGGACTGGTCCCCCAACGCAACCCGTTCCCCAATGCAATATTTCACCACTCACCTGCTCCCCCAATGCAACCCATCCCCCCAACGCAATATTGCACCACTCACGCATAGCCCCCAACTGTGCAGGTACGGCTCATTTCCCCATATCCCCCCCAGTGCTCCCTCCCCCTCCTCTTCTTTCCCCTCTCCACCTCCTCTCCCCACCTCTCCCTTCTCTTACCCACAGTCACTCCCTCCACAACTCCTCTCCCCTCGCTACCCCACTATCCCCCACTCCTCACCTCCCCCTATCCCTCCACTATCCCTCCTGACCTCCCCCACGGCCCTCCTCTCCTTCTATTCCCCACTCCCTACCTTCCCCACTCTTCTCCCTCTATTCCCCCTCCTCTCCTCCACTCCCTCCCTACCCCTTCCTCTCCCTCAATCCCCCCACGCTCCCTCCTCCCCTGGATCTTTCCCCTCTCCTCCCCCACCCTTAGTGACACCCTCCATCCATGAAAAGCAGCATTTGCAGGTGTGTGTGTGTGTGTGTGTGTGTGAAACTCCTCGCAAACTGCTCAGCCACCCTGCAACTCAACTCTCCCTCTCTCCCTCCGCCCACTCCGGCTCAGCCGCCGCTCAGCCCGTCCCCACCATGCCTGCCTGCTCGCTGCTGCCGCTGCCGGGAGTGGGGGGAGATGGAGTCTGTTTTCGTCACGGTGGGCACCACAAGTTTCGATGAGCTGGTGGAGAAGATCTCCTCCGAGAAGGCCATGAGGGCAAGTTACCGCAACGGCGGCGGCAGAGGAGACGGACCTGGGGAGACGGGTAGACGGGACTGCCATTGCCGCAGAGGGCAGGCGGGGGAGAGGGGCGAGTGATGAGGGTGAGAGAGACGGGACCAGGGCCTCCACTGAACCACCCCCGCGGCCGGTGGTGGGGGAGACGATGGACAAGTTACTGTGAGGAGGGCAGAGAGGAGTTTGTGACTGAGGTGGGAGAGGCCGCCGCCGGTGATGCAGGAAGGGTCTTCGCCATCCCGGCCGTGGCATTGACTGACAGGAGAAGAGATCAATCTGCGTGGTGCTGATTGAAGGAATCTGCGCGTGCACAGTTTTTAAGTTTTTAAACCTCGATAACTTTTACAATATACCACCGATCGGAACGAAACTTGTTGCACTTGCAGCACAGAGGAACGGCGAGTAACCTGGCGAAAAATTGTAACGCTCTAACGTACCGTTTTTGTGCAAATAAAAAAAACCCACAAACCGGAAGAGCACAAGATCAGAGTTTTAGTTATGTATAGATAGAAGTTACCTGTAAATCGAAAGACAAACTTTTTTTTAAAGAAAAGACACGACTCACCTATGTATTTATTCTTTTCAGGCAGATGAAGGACAGGATTCAATTCGAAGTCACCTGCCCATGTTTTAGTCCAATCTTTGTCAATATCTATCAAATAGTGAAATGAAGATAGCTTTTAAATTAATCACTTGAGGAAAATGACTATTTTTCCCCTCAAATTCGAAAAATAAAGGACATAATTTGTGTATCCATGAGAAAATTCCCATAGCTTGCCTCAGCAATAAACCATATAGTCATACATGCAATGTTTTAATTGGTATCAAAACAGAAAATAATTTTCAATTACTTAAAATTACTCATTGGACATGTTTAGCACCATGAAATTAAATAGAACAGTCCTATCGGTATTCTAAAACAAAAGTTAACTCTCACTAAACACCTCAACGTTCGAGTCTGACACCTATCAAGTCTTTATTCTGCAGGAGTTACTAAATAGACTTCTAGTAGATGACAAGAAAACAGATATCACGAAATGCTGCTGGCAATTACACTATGGCTGCTCATGGATACCACTTCTATTAAGTTGCAGCCTTGCATTCCAGCATATGCAAGCTGAAACCAAGCAGTTCAATGGACATATTTGGACCCAGCTCTGACTGGAAACTACCCACATTTCTGATCCCAGTGTAACCAACGTCTATGTCATCTCTGGTTCCAGCTTGAAGGGCATACCTGGCCTACATCTAGGGTCCATCTGTACATTGACTGTTAATATTAATACCACTTGAACATAGATGCAGCTGTAGTTAAGCGGGCAAAAGGCATATTAGCCAAATGAGGTTGGAGCTTCGAAATAAGGATGTTTTGTTACAATTGTACAGGATGCTGGTAAAGCTGCAGTTGGAGCACTGCACTGAAAGATATGGCAGCAACGGAGGCAGTCCAAAGGATATTCCTGGGATGAGGAGATTGTCTAATCTGGAGAGGCTACACTAATTGGGTATGATTTAGTAGACTGAGGATTGACCTTATTGATCCTGAAGGGGAATGTTTTTTACTTGGGGGAAGAGTTTCAAAGCAGTTACATAGTTACCCCAAGAGGTAGGTCGTGTAAAAAGGAGGTGCATAGAAATTAGTTTTCAGAGTGAATTTCTAAAATTCTAGATCCCAGAGAGCAGCTGGGGCCAGATCATTTGAAGTATGTACGGTGAAAGTAGATACGTTTTTGAAAGATTGGGGAGATGAGGGCTCATTTCACTCATCCCTCCCCTTCCCAGGGAAGTTTCCCCTGCAACTGTAATGGTGTAACACCTGTCCCTATATCTCGTCCCTCAACTCCATCCAGGAAGCTAAACAGTCTTTCCAAGTGAAACTGTTCATCTGCTCCTCCTCCATTTTTGTTTATTGCATTCGGCGCTCTCGAAGCGGCGTCCTCTGACTCAGTAAGACTAAGTGCAGACTAAGCTACTACTTTGCCGAGCACCTGAGCTCACAGTCCGCTGTGGGTATCTAAATATTCCAGCCATTTCAATTTCCACACCACATGTCTATCCTCAGCGTCCTTCACTGTCAGGGTGAGATCAAATGCAAATTAGAGGACAAGCCCTTTAAATTGCATCTGTGTAGTTTACAACCCAATGTCAAGAACATTGAATTCTCCAATTTCAGGTAACACGCACCTCCTCTGTCCCTTTCTCTCTCTCCTCACTATAGTTCCCACCTGCCACACCCTTCATTCAGTTCCATTATTTACCTTTCTTTCTGATCAGATTCCAAAATCAACAGCCTTTTGTTTTCACCTACCAACCTCTGTTTCTATCAAAGATCATAGAGTGGAGCAAAATAGTCCACTCGTCGAAAAAGCCGTAGTAAGTCATGGGTAATCCTCAGCGCCATTTCCGTAACCGGCTTCCGTCTCCGCTCCAATCTATGATCTTTGGTCATGGCGTCTGCTTTGGAGTGGACTATCTTGCTCCGGTGTATGATCTTTGGTTTACAACGAAGATGGACACAAAAAGCTGTAGTAACTCAACGGTTCGGGCCAGGCAGCATTTCTGGAGAGAATGAATGGGTGACGTTTCGGGTTGTGACCCTTCTCACCCAGGTGTTAGATAAAGTTAATTATTTTTATTTTCTTATTTTTCTTATAATTGTGCCGTGCTCTAAAACTGCAGACGCTAGCTTCAGCTCCTAGCTCAATATGTATGAAATTGTTGCAATGCAGAACACAGTTCTGAATCGCTAAAGACCGATGCATTTCATTTGCCCAAGTGCGTGCCGCATGCAGAACTGTCGCGGTTCCTAATGGATCGTATTGCGAGTCTAAAATCAAATTATAATCCGATGTTTCTTGATACAGTTTCTTGATTGTGAATTAGGAATTTATCCACTCGGGACATTTTTCCTCGATTTTTGTTTGGGGAAAATATAATTGGTTTCTATTTCAAATGGTTTACACCGTTAACTAATCACAACTGAAGTAAACTCTTTTAAAAACACGTTGTTCCTGCAATTCATCATTTAGGCGGTTTAAAAAATATATATGAATGCCAATTAGCAGAATATAGGGTAACCAGCTATAACCATGTGTAACTATTTATTTTACAGCAAAGAAATATTTAGATTTTAAAACGCAGGCATTTTAATCGTCGGATTACAGTAACGGTGCCTCAACATTAAGTAAGATTTCTCTACAAATCTCAAATGCTACCCATAATAAAAAAATATTTCAAATTCGTGTAAACGTCTATCACTTTTATTTATTCGATCCAAAATAAAAAGACGAAATGTTAATAAAATGCTAATCATTACAAGCTTTTTTGGTTGTTTGTGGCAAGAATCTTCATGTTGTAGTAATTTGCATTTAGGCGGATTGAAACGAGTAAAGAAAATAACTCTACTGGGCTAAGTGCAGCGAGATTCGGAATTGCTGTATTTTTCACCCATTCAAACGGGCCCCAAAGCATTGTGCGCGCCGATTTTAGAAACTGTCATACAAGTAATGAAAAGAGAGGAATGAAACGTGAATTTACTGGTGATTAATACATCCCGGGATCGGTTTCAACCAGGGATGACGTTAAGTACATAAACTGGAGCCAAGTGCATTAATCATCCTTGAACACAAAGATCAGCTCCGCCTATATTATCTTTGCTTGAACACTCGCTGTTGCATTTCGATCACCAATTGTATCCTCGACCCGACAGATTGTGTGTACAAGAAGGAACTGCAGATGCTGGTTTAAACCGAAGATAGACACAAAATGCTGGAGTAACTCAGCAGGACAGGCAGCATCTCTGGCGAGAAGGAATGGGTGACGTTTCGGGAAAGGGACTTTCAGTCTGAAGAAGGGTCTCAACCCGAAATGTCACCCATTCCTTCTCTCCAGTTCCTTCCTAAGCATTGCCCTCTCCTTCATGCCATTTTTAATGTTCGAATTGCAGATAATGCACGTCATTGAAATATTGCTCTGACAGCAAGCAAACATTTGTTAAAATTAATGCCATCCTGGGCTGTAAGCCAAAGCTCTCATCCATTTGTTGCTTCGGGTGTGATAGAATTGGAGGGGCAAGAGGTGGAGGTGTTGCATTGCTTATCAGGGAAGATATTACAGCAGTGCTTTGGCAGGATAGATTAGAGGGCTCGTCTAGGGAGGCTATTTGGGTGGAACTGAGAAATGGGAAAGGGGTAGCTACACTTATAGGGGTGTATTATGGACCGCCAAATGGGGAGCGAGAATTGGAAGAGCAAATATGTAAGGAGATTGCAGATATTAGTAGTAAGCACAAGGTAGTGATTGTGGGAGATTTCAATTTTCCACACATAGACTGGGAAACACATTCTGTAAATGGGCTGGATGGGTTGGAGTTTGTAAAATGTGTGCAGGATAGTTTTTTGCAGCAATATATAGAAGTACCTACTAGAGAAGGGGCGGTGCTGGACCTCCTGTTAGGAAATGAGACGGGTCAGGTGGCAGAGGTATGCGTTGGGGACCAGTGATCACAATACCATTAGTTTCAATATAATTATGGAGAGGGTCAGAACCGGACCTAGGGTTGTGATTTTTGATTGGAGAAAGGCTAACTTTGAGGAGATGCGAAAGGATTTAAAAGGAGTAAATTGGGACATTTTGTTTTATGGGAAAGATGTGGAAGAGAAATGGAGTACATTTAAAGGGGAAATTTTAAGAGTACAGAATCTTTATGTCCCTGTTCGGTTGAAAGGAAATAGTAAAAATTGGAAAGAGCCATGGTTTTCAAGGGAAATTGGACATTTGGTTCGGAAAAAGAGGGAGATCTATGCTGCCTATACAATAATTATAGGCAGCATGGAGGAAATGAAGTGCTTGAGGAGTATAAAGAATGTAAAAAGAATCTTAAGAAAGAAATTAGAAAAGCTAAAAGAAGATATGAGGTTGCTTTGGCAAGTAAGGTGAAAGTAAATCCAAAGGGTTTCTACAGCTATATTAATAGCAAAAGGATAACAAGGGATAAAATTGGTCCATTAGAGAGTCAAAGTATACAGCTATCTGCAGAGCTAAAAGAGATGGGGGAGATATTGAACAATTTATTTTCTTCGGTATTCACCAAGGAGAAGGATATTGAATTATGTGAGGTAAGGGAAACAAATAGAGTAGCTATGGAAACTATGAGATTCAAAGAAGAGGAAGTACTGACACTTTTGAGAAATATAAAAGTGGATAAGTCTCCAGGTCCGGACAGGATATTCCCTAGGACATTGAGGGAAGTTAGTGTAGAAATAGCAGGGGCTATGACAGAAATATTTCAAATGTCATTAGAAACGGGAATAGTACCGGAGGATTGGTGTACTGCGCATGTTGTTCCATTGTTTAAAAAGGGGTCTAAGAGTAAACCTAGCAATTATAGACCTGTTAGTTTGACGTCAGTGGTGGGCAAATTAATGGAAAGGGTACTTAGAGATAATATATATAAACATCTGGATAAACAGGGTCTGATTAGGAACAGTCAACATGGATTTGTGCCTGGAAGGTCATGTTTGACTAATCTTCTTGAATTTTTTGAAGAGGTTACTCGGGAAATTGATGAGGGTAAAGCAGTGGATGTTGTATATATGGACTTCAGTAAGGCCTTTGACAAGGTTCCTCATGGAAGGTTGGTTAAGAAGGTTCAATGGTTGGGTATTAATGGTGGAGTAGCAAGATGGATTCAACAGTGGCTGAATGGGAGATGCCAGAGAGTAATGGTGGATGGTTGTTTGTCAGGTTGGACGCCAGTGACTAGTGGGGTGCCACAGGGATCTGTGTTGGGTCCACTGTTGTTTGTCATGTACATCAATGATCTGGATGATGGTGTGGTAAATTGGATTAGTAAGTATGCAGATGATACTAAGATAGGTGGGGTTGTGGATAATGAAGTAGATTTTCAAAGTCTACAGAGAGATTTATGCCAGTTGGAAGAGTGGACTGAAAGATGGCAGATGGAGTTTAATGCTGATAAGTGTGAGGTGCTACATCTTGGCAGGACAAATCAAAATAGGACGTACATGGTAAATGGTAGGGAATTGAAGAATGTAGGTGAACAGAGGGATCTGGGAATAACTGTGCACAGTTCCCTGAAAGTGGAATCTCATGTAGATAGGGTGGTAAAGAAAGCTTTTGGTGTGCTGGCCTTTATAAATCAGAGCATTGAGTATAGAAGTTGGGATGTAATGTTAAAATTGTACAAGGCATTGGTGAGGCCAATTCTGGAGTATGGGGTACAATTTTGGTCGCCTAATTATAGGAAGGATGTCAACAAAATAGAGAGAGTACAGAGGGGATTTACTAGAATGTTGCCTGGGTTTCAGCAACTAAGTTACAGAGAAAGGTTGAACAAGTTAGAGCTTTATTCTTTGGAGCGCAGAAGGTTAAGGGGGGGACTTGATAGAGGTCTTTAAAATGATGAGAGGGATAGACAGAGTTGACGTGGATAAGCTTTTCCCACTGAGAGTAGGGAAGTTTCAAACAAGGGGACATGACTTGAGAATTAAGGGACAGAAGTTTAGGGGTAACATGAGGGGGAACTTCTTTACTCAGAGAGTGGTGGCTGTGTGGAATGAGCTTCCAGTGAAGGTAGTGGAGGCAGGTTCGTTTTTATCATTTAAAAATAAATTGGATAGTTATATGGACGGGAAAGGAATGGAGGGTTATGGTCTGAGCGCAGGTATATGGGACTAGGGGAGAATACGTGTTCGGCATGGACTAGAAGGGTCGAGATGGCCTGTTTCCGTGCTGTAATTGTTATATGGTTATATGGTTATCCTCCTCAAAAAAGACAATGGTTGCATGCTCCGATTTCATTCTAAGTTAGTATTTCAGAAATTTTTCAATTACCATACCAAATCATTCCCTTGATAGTTTTCCTCATTTCTATTTTCATATAAAGAAACCAACCCAACCCGACTCCGCTCTATGATCTTTGCTGCTTACACATTCCACGGAAGTCGGGTCGGCTTTGCTAAAATGGTGGACATCCCGCCCCGTTCTGTACTACTCGTTAGTCCATTGGATTTTGCAGGAGTGGACCATCTATGATCTTTAGTTTCCATCTCCACTCTTCCCTCCTCCATCTGAGTATTATTTGCCAATCACCCCTCCTGACTTGCATCCACCTATCACTTGCAGGCTCGTCCTACCTCTTTTCTCCAACACTTTACGCTGGTCACTTCCTCTCTACACTTTGTCAAGACCAAAGGTCTTGACCCAAAATGTCAACTGCCAGTTTCTGCAGATTGTGCTTCAACTGCTGGATTCACCAGATTACCGATTAAGAAATATGTTACACTAACCAACATGCCCAGTAATACATAAACAATCTTAAGGGTACACAGACCAGTGTTAGCAAATCAGTGAATAACAAGGACTTAGTATTAACAAACAGTTGGAAATAAAGAAAATTGGCAGATTGACATATCTACCTATGGGACGACAGATGGCACAATGGGCTAAGTGTTCGGCTGGCGACCGGAAGGTAGCCGGTTCGAATCCCGCTTGGAGTGCATACTGTCGTTGTGTCCTTGGGCAAGACACTTCACCCACCTTTGCCTGTGTGTGAATGTGTGTGAGTGATTGGTGGTGGTCGGAGGGGCCGTAGGCGCAGATTGGCAGCCACGCTTCCGTCAGTCTGCCCCAGGGCAGCTGTGGCTACAGAAGTAGCTTACCACCACCGAGTGTGACTGAGGAGTGAATGAATAATGCGATGTAAAGCGCCTTGAGTATTAGAAAGGCGCTATATAAATCCCATCCATTATTATTATTACCTACTCCGAGTTGCTGTGTGACCATTTTTCATTACATAAACTAGCATCCAATATTAAGTTACAAAATTGAAATTAAGAACAATTGCAATAATGAGATGAGCTTAACAGAATGGACTTAATCAAGAAAAATTCTATTTAGATAAATCTATATCATAAATCAATGTAGAATCCAGTACACTGTCAAAATTGTGTGCAAATCAATCACCATTTTAGGAGCTTGAATTTTAGGCATATAAATTTGGTGATGATTCCCCAAAGACGCAAAAACTGGCTTCTTTCTATGTAACCAAGAACAGACATTTTTTCCCACCCCCCAGAATACACAGTTCCTTAAATATATATATTTTTTAAAGTCTGCAAAGCAAACCATAAATGTTTCACCTTAACTGCAACAGCAAGTACCACAAACCCTCAATATCAAGACCGGGAGTGGATACATAACTAAGGGGCAAAGAAAAACTGAGAGGAAGGGCAGTCAGGAATCAGATGAACAGTTGTCGTCTGGAGGAAAGCAAGAAAAGAGACAAAAACTGAAGAGAAATTTAGAGATGGTGTGTCAAGGTGGGGTAGGAATTGGGGAAAAGTGAAAAAAGAGTAGCCTTTGAAACATTGGCCCCATAGCAGACGCGTCCACGTCGCGGGGCTGGAAACTAAAAGTATCCTGAGCTACCACCATCATCTATTGCAACACGTGATGGCTCCCACTGATTACGACAGACGATGACAGTGATGTCAACATTTGAAACATGGAAGATGGACACGAAAGAAGAAGACCTGAAACATTAACTATTTCTTTCCATAGTGCTGTTGAACCTGTTGAAGGTGTCTTAAATTTTCTGTTTTTATTTAATTTTCAACATCTGCAGTTGTTTGTTCTTCATTGATCCTCAAAAAATCTATTTCCAGACTTCCCTCAGTCAAGTAGCTTGATAAATAAGAAACCCTGTGAGTAAGCAGGTCAGGTCAGTGAAACACGCACAACATCTAAGCAGGAGGAAGGAGAGGAGTGGGGTCCAAGGCCCATCATATGTTCGAGGGGCAGGTGGTGGGCGGGGGTTCCCGGAGAACCAAGCCTACATGGAGCAGGAGGAGGAAATGTGATGGGATGAATATCGTCTTGGGTGATGTTGCAAACAGTGGAGGAAGAAAGACCATAAAACACTTCAATATAACATGGTCTATCTTTTTAGACTCGTCAAAAATAAATTGGGTTACACACTAATTGATGATATACCTGATTTTTCTAAAATATTTCCTATTTCACTGGTTCAAATCGTACTGCCTCCAATTACACATGCAATAAGTAGACTTCAGATAGCCCTTGCTTTCTCCCTCCATCCCCTTCCCAGCTCTCCCACGAGTCTTACTCTCCGACTACATTCAATCTTTGTCCCGCTCCCTCCAGACATCAGTCTGAAGAAGGGTCTCGACCTGAAACGCCACCCATTCCATTTCTCCAGAGATACTGCCTCACTCGCTGAGTTAGACAATGTGTCTACCTTCAATGTAGCCTATTTCCTTACTGATTTCTAGCCTTCGTCATGGTACTGAATATTTACTGAGCTACATTACTTTCATTAGCCATTTTACCTTCAACGTCATACAACGTCCCAAACCACCGCTCTGTTTGACGACATTTTCCTTCATTGTTGGGAGAAAGGAGAATCAAATTTGCGTTCTGTGGGGCCAGTTGGTTTAAAGCAGCAGCAATAACCTGAAAAGAAAAGATTTAAACAGACACTTTCCAACAAAGAGAGACCAGATCTACTGTATAATTAAGAAAATGCACACTATATTACAACAATATGATGTCAAATTAATTGAAACAAAGCGGTTTGTTTTGAGAGAAAAGCCAAAATGGTTCTTTTTTTTATAATTCTTCCAACATTAAATTTATTGGAAAACTTTCATAAAAATGTGTTCTTTCCAATTTTTCTGTTGACTTTTTCAAAATGGAAATTGACTCACCATTCTCTATGTGCACTTACAATAAATGCTATTTTGAAATAAAACATACACTCTATAAGTTTTGAAATACTTGTGAGGTCCTGGCACAGCAATCAGCACACTTGGACATCAATCTAATAGGGATGATAACCCCAATTCTTTAAACAACTTAGACGGGTAAAGAGCAACAACACAAAGTAAAGACAAAAGATGTCTCAAAGTAACAAAAAGATCTCCCCCTCTCTCCAATCTCAAGCTGTAACACATTAATATTGTACTCTTACATAATGTGCAAATGACAACTATATTACAATTATTGAAGGAGTTCTTCAGCAAATAGAAACAATTTATAGTAGCTCTGCAAGGAAAGCACTTTACTTAAGGTGTCTCCCAACAGATAGATGAAGTCACAGAAACACTCAGTGAGACATTTTCCTGAACAAATTTAAACCTTCAGCCTCAGAAGAGCAAACATACTGTATACACCAATTAAACTAATCTTTCTGCAAAATTATTTCTGATATTTCCAAGAAAATTGGAAAATAATTTTACTCATAATGGGTGTTAAGAAAATCATTTTACTCAGTGGGCATTAAGAAAAATTCTGATTGGTGCAAACAAAATATATCCTTCATGATAAACAGTGTATAGGTCACAATCAATTACTTAACCTGAACCACATATCTTCTGTGTATTAACATAATTGATATATTAATTTGAGTCTGCCAGATGGAGGAAAAATATTGCCTTATCCCATAACAACAATGTTAATCTCACAGAAAGTTCTCCCAATAGTTCAGTCCTGCATTATTATCGAATAATCAACTTCATAATATTTACCTCTGGCTTGTACTCAAACAGCAATTGGTCTCCAGTGAGAAAATCTTCTTTTTTAAAAAGCTGCATATTTTCACAAACATTTTCAACAAAATCAATGGGATCAGTCTAAGGAAAAAATATCAAAGATGAGGGATATTATCTCTATTACTAACTAATTAGCAAAAACAAAGATTGTGAGGAAGAGAAATGGCACACGCTATTACCTGCTCCAGGTAATGGAATTCATTATCTTCAATCTTCTGAATCTCTTTATAAATTCTGGTTAGAAAAATACAAATAATCAGGTATTTATCAAATTATTTATTATTCCAAAGAAAATAAAGTAAAAGAATTCCAAATGTTTAGTAGATAAAGACAGCTCGAAATGTGTTACTGAAGTATGTAGACAGAACATTTGAGACAGTCCTTTACCTTCACTGAGTTAAAACTGGACCAGGGAAGAGGGTAGCAATCATGGTTCTTGATTGCTACCCTCTGCTAAAAGGTCGTACAAAGGCAAATACATATTCAGGCTCAGAAAAGATAACCAATATCAGAGCTTTAAATTACAAGAAGTCTGGTTATTTTATTCTAGAAGGCTATGGACAGTAAATTTCGGATGCATTCAATAAAGTAATGTGGAGGGAAGGTAATTCTAGAATAGTTTCAAATTAAAACTGGGACAACAAAGAGTGTGACAAAATGCTCTTAGAGTAATAAACGCCCTTAGATTCCTAAAAAGCCTAGTAGATCTCACTCACTCTGATATTATTCAATGGACTATAATATTGGAAGTGAGTGGCGCACAGCTTAGTGCTTGGAATGGTAGATTAACAATTTTCTACAAGCTAGGATAGGGTACAGGACTTGATTGTTCAAGTGATTGAGACTTTATTGTTATGTTCTCTGTTTTGCATACACTACACAAGTACGCAAAGAGTTGCCTCAAATAGGGTGCCGACAAAGTTACAACAGTATTCAATATAGTCCCGATGGTCCCTCTTCCTTTCTAGCCTCCCTCACACCTCCGACCAGTCCCTCTTTGTTCTAGGTGGCTCCCCCACGCTGGGTCCCTTTTGGTTTTCTCGAAGGCCCCTCCACACCAGGTTCCTCTTTGTTCTTGACGGCACATCCCTGAACTACCGCCGCGACTCATACGGCCCGTCCTCGACCAACCATCAGTAATGTTTGTAACTACTGCAGTTCTCTCCTCTTGCACGCATGAGCATTGCATCTATGTTTGCCATAAAGATTGACACATTAAGGGTCATTTGAAAGAATAAAGGGGTTACCAGCAATGACAAATGGCACTGCAATGTTATTTTCAGGAAGGACAGTCTAAGATTAGTGGGGACGAAATAATATTTTTCTACCCTTTGATAATAAATCAAGGTTAATTTTCATACTGCATAGATTTTTTTTTCCGTATATGGAAGAACATTAGAAATGGCATGCAGAGCTTTCCGTGCTTGTATAATGAGCTTAAATATAAAAAATATACAAAATAAATATCACCTCTCCTGAGGGCCAAGGTTTTGTAACATTTTCATATACTGAAACACAATATGTGCAACCTATAATTTAAAAAAAACCAGATATCATCATAAAGGAAACCAAAGGTCCAAAATTTGTGACTGGATGAAATTCTCAAGACATCTCTATTACAACTGACCTCAACTTCCACACAGTTAAATGCCAAAATCTGGAAATTGTAGTCAGACTCTCTTACTTTACAGGTGAGCAACTACATGAACTGTTTCTGTAATCAACGTGGAATTAATTTGATGAGCACAAACATTATCAAGAAATACTGAAAACATTGACTGTAAAACATTGAAGGAATGAAACCAATTTTTTAACAAACAGCAAACAAAACCATTATCACTGCAGAACACCCCATCTGACCTGAAGACCTAACTTTCCACCTGTGGTATGGAATTTTTTTCAAAATATTGTTAAAAATATATCAATTTTCGTTCATTATTCCTTATGCATCTCCCATTCACTAGTGTGCTTTCTGTCAAGTGATTTAAAATGTGAATTATATTCTATGGTTTTTAATTCCAACTTTACAGTCTTCAATCACATCGATTGATCAGTTGGTACAATTTCTTCACTACTGTCGGATGCTGTAGATGGTGTCAAATTGAAAGGTGATTTTGATGAAATAATCCTCCAGACCTTCCAAATCTATCTGGCCAGCTTCTCCCAATATGCACCACACCCCTAACCCATGCCTACCCTCAAAAAGATAGAAGTAAGGAACAAGCTAATCACAAAACATGGGCAGTGTTCATAGATTGACAATGAGAATAATTTGACTTGGATTTGAGAAAATTAGGAGACTACTCAAAATAAATTCAACAAGAAAAGACAAAGAGATTTTGCATGTGATATTAACCGGAATAGAAGTTAATAGTTAATGGATTACCACTGTCCTTACCTCATAGAACTGCCGATAGCCATCATCAGTTAATGTAATTGAGATGTTGAACACAGAATATGTTGCATTTTGTTCAAATCCAGTTTCACCATTTCCTCCAAATAAGGCAAGAGCTAAATACCTAGAAGAAACACCAGTTAAGTATATGGAGACTGAAGATATAACTAAAACTATTTGAACAAGGGATTGAAACAAATAGATTAGGATGCTTGTCAAGTATGGCTTTGTTTGCTTAATTCACAGGACTATATATAACCAGACATGGAGATTAGTATTCTAAGGTCTCCAGTTTCCACTGGGCCAAGATGTTAGAAGGGAACTGCAGTTTGAGACATGACATCCTAATGCCTCCTGAATCAATCTTCAGTCCCTAAACCTGTAGAGTGTTGAACATGTAGTTCAAAGTTGCTTTAACTTTGTAGGAGCTGTCCTAATTCACTCATTTGCCTTTACTTTTTTTTAAGATAGATAAAATGTTGTTAAAAACATACATGACACAACATTGGCTCTAAAGTTTAAGGATGAATGTAATCCTTGGTTTTGCATCTTGAAGCAACAAAGTAACAAAACCATCAGGATTATTGGAATAGACGGAGAATGAATCATTGGCAGCAGATTTGGGCTATCATAGGAAGAGAACTAAAAAAAAGATAGATAATTGGTTGATTCGCTAGAATATTTCCAAAGATTAGGGACCTTCTCTCAGGTTACCCTCTTCTTTTTAATGTAGATACACTAAACCTTGTGATGAATAAAACCGTATTGTATTGTATTGTATTGATTGTCTTTAATCTGAAATGGCTTTGGGAAGTTGGATTAAAGAAAATCCCACAATTTTTTATACCCACATTAAAAACAAGAAGATAACCAGGGAGAAGGTAGGACCACTCAAGAATAAAGGAGGGAATTTGTACCCGGAGTCAGAGGATGTAGGCGAGGTACTAAATGAGCACTTTGCATCTGTTTTCGCCATGGAGAAGGACATGGAGCGCAACAAGATCAGTGTGGAGAATACTAGTATGCAAGGGCAGTTTGAGATTACAAAGGAGCTGGTGCTGGGGCTCTCAAAGAGCATTAAGGTGGATAAATCACCAGGATCTATCTGATGGAATCTAACCCAGATGATTGAGAGAAGCAAGAGGAGTTTGCAGGAGCCTTGACGAATATCTCTGTCTCTTCTCTAGTTAAGGCAAGGTCCTGGAGAACAAGATAGCAGGTAATGTTGTGCCTTTGTTTACGAAGGGAAAGAGAAAAAAAAACAGGCTAATATAAGCCGGTGAGCTTCAGATCAGTAGTATGGGAGGTATTGGAGAGGATTCTTTGGGAAGGATCGAATTGCATTTGGAAAAGAATAGATTAATTAGGGGCAGTCAGAAAGGCTTTGTATGCGGCATGTTATGACTTACTAAGTTGATAAAGTTTTTTGAAGAGTTGACTGATTGATGAGGGTAAAGCAGTGAATGTTGTCTACATGAATTTTAGTAAGGCATTTGATTAAATCCCCCATGGTAGGATGATCCAGATGCACGGGATTAACAGTGACCTGGTCACATGAATTCCGACCTGGCTTAATGATAGAAGACAGAGGGATGTGGTGGAAGGACAATATTCAGGCCGGAGGACTGTGACCAGTGGAGTTCCGGGGGATTCTGCCCTGGGATCCATTGTTTGGGATATATATACATGACTTGGATTTGAATGTAGATGAGTTGTTCAGTAAGCTTGCAGAAGACACCCAAATTGCCGAGGTCACGGACTGCAAGGATGGCTGTCAAAATATACAGCAGGAAACAAATCAGCAATAGAAATAGGTGGAGAAATGGCGGATGAAATTTAACCCGAGCAAACAGTTGGGAAGTCAAACACAAAGGGAAAATACACAATTAATGGCAAGACCCTTGACAGCATTGATGTACAGAGAGATCTTTGGTTCCAAGTTCATAACTCCCTGAAAGTGGCAACACTACTTAAGTGGAGTACTAAAGGTATGCTTGCCTTAATTTGTTTGGGCATTGAGTATAAGAGTCAGGGAGACATGATGAAGCTTTTTAGGCTTTGGTTAGGCCAAATTTGGAGCATTGTGTGCAGTTCTGGTCACCCCTATACAGGAAGGATGTGGAGACATTGGAGAGAGTGCAGAGGAGATTTACCAGAATGATGCCTGGATTAGCTACAGGGAGAGGTTGGACAGACTTGGATTGTTTTCTATGGAACACCAGAGGTTGCTGGGACACCTGATTGAAGTATATAAAACAAGAGAAATAGATAGGGTAGGCAGTCAGAACCTTTATCACCAGGATGAAAATATCAAATGTCAGAGGGCATAGCTTTAAGATGAGAGGGGCAAAGTTTAAAGGAGACGTGCAAGGCAAATTGTCTTTCTTTTTCCCAACACAGAGCCTGTGTGTGCCTGGAATATGCTGCCAGGGGTTGTGGTGAAGGCATAGACTAGTGGCATTTAAGAGATTTGCATACAGGGAATGGTGGAATCTGTATTATGTGCAGACAGAGAAGAGTGGTCTTGGCATTATGTTCAGCACAGATGTTGTGGGCCGAAGGGCCTGTTCATGTGCTGTGTTGCTCTATGTTTTCATTGGTGATTACAATTATAATATAGTTGTTTACTATAAAGATTAAGGGCTGACCAATTAAAAAATCTTTAAAGTTACGCGAGATGTGGCAATAAATTGTTTCAAAGTTGCAAGGGAGCACACAATTTAAGGTAAACAAGAAAGGAGAGATCAGAAAAAAGCTAGTTGCCTAGAGAGTAATTCAAAAGTGCAATTCTCTGTATTTTAAGAGTACTTTACACAGTGCACAGTATAAAATTATCTCTTTAATTACGCGTTTAAGAAGTTTCAACTAAAAATTCAATTGTAATCACCATGATTCTACTGGCTTCATTGGAACTATTCTGCAACAACTGCAACTCCTCAGATAATGAAGCAGTCCACAACCAAATGCAACAAGACTTAGACAATTGGCAGGCCTGGGCTTATAAGTGGCAAACAACATTCGCGCCACACAAGGACGATATCCAACTAGAGAAAATCCAGCAATCACCCTTAACATTCATTGGCATTACCATCACTGAATCATCCACTATAAATATCCTGGGAGTTTGCCAGTGATCCAAACTAAACTGAAGTAGCCACAGACCCAATGTCTGGATGAGTGCAGGTTCAACAAGACTCAAGAAGCTTGACACCACACAGGAAGCATTACCCCCCATGAGAAGCATTCAATCCACTGCCATTCCCTCACTCCATCACCAACACATCAGCAGCATTTTGTACCGTAATAATAACAATACACTTTATTGTCATTGTAAATACATACAACTAAATTTCAGGTGCGCTGTCCAACGTATCAGATAAATAATAACGACAATGGAAACAAAAACGGCAAGAAAAATGTCAAGTCAAGTCAGAATGTGCAATATCTACAGTATAGTGTTGTAGCAGTACAAAATATTGGCTATGGGGGGGGGGGGGGGAAGAGTGTTCAGTGCAGAGTTCAGAGTGCTGATGGCCTTGGGGTAGACACTGGTTGTTAATCTTGTGGTGTGTGATTTGATGGACCTGTAACACTTTCCTGAGGGCAGAAGGGATGTGCGGGATGAGATGAGTCCTTTAGTATGCGTGATGCCATCTACAGGCAACATAGAAGCATAGAAACATAGAAAATAGGTGCAGGAGTAGGCCATTCGGCCCTTCGAGCCTGCACCGCCATTCCATATGACCTTATGATCATGGCTGATCATCCAACTCAGTATCCCATCCCTGGCTTCTCTCCATACCCTCTGATCCCTTTAGCCACAAGGGCCACATCTAACTCCCTCTTAAATATAGCCAATGAACTGGCCTCAACTACCTTCTGTGGCAGAGAATTCCACAGATTCACCACTGTAAAAATGATTTTCTCATCTCGGTCCTAAAAGACTTCCCTCTTATCCTTAAACTGTGACCCCTAGTTCTGGACTTCCCCAACATCGGGAATAATCTTCCTGCATCTAGCCTGTCCAACCCCTTAAGAATTTAGTAAGTTTCTATAAGAGAGCTATAGATCTCTTCTAGGGCAGGCAGATGTGTGTTGGTGATCTTCTGGGCGGTATTGATGACTCTCTGCAGAGCCTTCTTGTCAGCCCCAGAACTGTTGCCATACCACACCAGGATGCCATGTGTCAGGAAACTCTCTATACGCGATGGGAGTCTGAGTTGTTTAAGTGACTCGATCTTTCGCTTATAGGCTGCTTTGGCATTCTTGATGCCCCTCTTCAGGTCGGACCTGGCCGCACTATACAGCTCTGTGCTGCCGCACCGAAAAGCCATATTGCGGGCTTTTAAAAGGAGTCGGACGCCTTTGGTCATCCATGGTTTGTTGTTGGGAGGGATACGGATGCGTTTAGTGTTAGTGACATTGTCTACACAGCTTTTTATGTAAAAAAGTAGTGGAGTTATAGGTGTCACTGTCCTCATCCTGAAATCTACAGGATGCACAGCAGCAACTCACTAAACTCCTTTATCCGCAACTTCCAATCATGTGACTCTGCCAGCTTGAAGGCCAAGGGCAGCAGAAATGAAAGAACATCACTCTGTGGAAGTTATCCTTCGCGCCACACACCATCCTGACTTGGAAAGATTATTCCTTCACCGTAGCTGGGAAATAATCCCAGAACTCTCTTTCTAACAATTTACCAGCACCAATTGAAGGGCAACCAGGGGTAGGCAATTAAGTGCTGGCTCAGCCTGCGAAGCTCAAATTGTTTCAATGAACATATTAAAAAGAAACCATTTCAGAAGTGGAATACGGCATACAAACTCAACTCTTGTAATGTAGGCCTTAAACAAAGGAACAACATTGGC